>NC_051215.1:23528419-23828419 GCF_015220715.1 Pygocentrus nattereri | reverse complement strand
GTATCACCCTGTGTCCAAAAAAGTTGGGATGCTGTGCAAAATGTAATTAAAACAGAATTTAATGATGTGCTAATCATTTTACCAATGTTTAACTGAAAATAGTAAAGACAACATATCAAACACTGAAAGTAATAAATTTTATTGTTTTTGAGAAATATTTGCCTGTTTTGAATTTTTGCTAGAATGCAAAATAGATGCAAAATAGCAAAGAGCTTGGTGAATTCAACACCTGCTGAACATTGTATTAAAAGGTTCAGAAGAAAAAACATGTAAAAAAAAGTACACTCATGAGGGCAGCTCTTTAGAAAAATACATAAACCAACACAGAATTGTAAAAAATCCACCATGGGAAAAAAAAAATACATCTAAATTTTTTTCAGTGATCTAATACGTGGACCAAGTGCAGAGAGAGCAAAAAAACCCGATTGGCTCTTGATCTTCAACCTCTCAGGAAGCGTTCATCGCTGCATCCACAAATGCAAGTTAAAACTCTACCATGCAAAGAAGAAACCACATATAAACAGGATCCAGAAACACTGCCGCCTTCTCGGGGCCTGAGCTTATTTAGTGAAAAATTGTCCCATGGTCAAATGAATCAAATTCCTTCTTGGGAATCATGATTGTCATTCCTCTAGACGAAAGAAGAGAGGGACCATCTGTGTATCTGTGATGGTAGGGGGCACCATACACATGGCATGGTTGACCTGCACATCTGTGAAGGAACCATTAATGAATGACAGATATATACAGGTTTTGGAGCAACACATACTGCCATCCAGACAACGTCTTTTTCGGAGAAGGCCTTGATTGTTCCAGGAAGAGAATGTTAAACCACATTCTGCACGCATTAAAACACCATGGCTCCATGGTAAAGGAGTCTGGGTGCTGAACCAGCCTTCATACAGTCCAGACCAATGACCCACTGAAAACATTTGCTGCATTAACAAACAAAAATATGACTAAACAGTTTTGCAAAATTCTACATCAAGCAAGAATGGGAAAGCATTTCACTTTCAGAACTACAGCAGTCAGTCTCCTCAGTTCTCAAATGCTTGCAAAAGAGGTGATGCAGCGCCGAGGTAAACATGCCCCTGTGCTAACATTTTCGAAATGTGTTGACACCACACATTTGACACAGTTGACAAATATATTTCCAAAAAACAATAAAATCGTAGAGCAATATCTCAAACAACAGGCAGCATATTGATAACAATTTCATGTAATAATAAAATAATTTCATGTAATAACTGTCAGGATGGAACATTAAACTCCTCAGATGTCTTGTTCCTATCACCACCACTGCAAACAACTCCGACTCAGTAAGTTTCTCTAGAGTGGAGCGTTTCACACCACATCTTAACCATTCAATCAGAAATTCTGAAAAAATTGGTGGAATTCTGAGGACAAACCCACCCACAAATTTCTCTACTCAAGTACAATTGATAACACAAGCAAATAAAAGCGTTAGCTGTTTTTCCCTTTTGAGAGATGATTTTTAAAGTTTTTCCTGCATGTAATGTGTTCTCCACATGCAGACTTCTACAAGCTGAATTGGAGTTTTTTGAGGGACTTTCCAGCCATGCTTACGTTACATCTGTGTGCTAACAACAGGTTTGTCATCTGTCAGACAGTATTGCCCAGCTCACCATCACCACCTACTTTGAGCTCTGCCTTCATGAGCTGCTGGACTGATGTAGAAATGTCACGCTCACTTTGTTCCAACTCTAATAAGTCTGCCTTTCCACCCACATTTACCGCAAAATGTCTTTTGGTTCTTCCCAGACGTTGTTGTCATGAGATCAGTAGAGCATACCTAGATCAATCCAAAATAATCCATTAAGTACAAGGATGCTGAGAGTGCGCATGTAGAAGTGACTGGTAATAGGGCTACTACTCAAAGGCACTTTGTAGACATACTGCTGTACTCAATGAACCATCACATTGGAACTGAGACAATTACTATGACAAGAGTCAGTGTGCTCAGTTTTATTATAGGGGGATTTACCAAGAGTTACTGCATTATGCAGAGCTTTCTGAAGGAATCTGTGTTATGGCACTGTGCCAACAATTGTGGCTGATGATTTCAGCTCTAGTTACACACAAAAGTAAATAATAATTGACAAACAAGTGACAGGCATGGATGACTAAGCTGATGTATTTCTTGTTCTGGAAGAAAAGAACAGATACCCAGTGCACTCCCCTTTTTGAGTGAATCTTGGGTTTGTGTGACTTTAGAGCTGGATTATTGTTTATTTATTTATTTATTTTTTACCAGAAGAGATTCTTCAACGTAATTTGCATGGGATTTGATTTGAATTCATACAGAATAGAATAATTTGCCCAAATAGCACAGATCAGGGGTCACAACCCAAATGTTAAGTAGAGCCAATTTGTCCTTTCAACAAAAATCAAACCACCTTGGGAGCCACAATGTTTTATGTCCATTTTACTGAAGCAATGTTTTGCCATCTTGGCTGTAAATGTCTCAGTATGTGCTAATGTACTAGTATAGGCTAAAAAATATAATAAACAAACACTTCTTTCGTCTTTCTTTGCTCTGCTTTAAGCTTTAGTTCAGCTGTAGGTGCTTTACTCGCATCTCCGGCAGGAAATTTTTCCTCAAAAGTTGAACAGTTTCTTGTAAAACGTCTCTCAATGTTCAACATTTTACGAGGCTCTCCTTCGCCAGCTTCTTGCTTGAATCTTCCCATTCCACCTTAATTGCTGTCTGAGGTGCCAGATTGTAAGTGCTGTATGAATGAGAAACTTCAGCCTCTTGAGTTCTAGCGTTTGTTAGTTTCTCGTTGCAGATTAAATGTATCAGGAAAACCAGCTGGAGTGATTATAAAGGAAATAAGTCCCTTCATCACCAAACGACTGATGTTCATCTTAAATCTCTCTCTTTGCTGTTGCGTTAGCTACTAACTAGGGGAGATTGTCTGTGTTGCTATGGTGACCAGCAGTCTGGGCTGATCTTCAGGGTTAAAGGGTGAATTAGCAGTTCTACATTAACTCCAGCATTTAAGACCATTTACTGTTAAACTGTGTTGAACGATCAGCAGAGCTTTATTTTACTGCAAAGGAGGATTATTTTATTTTTACCTACAAATCTAATTCAGCTATGGAGCCGCAACAGGGCAGTAAAAGATTCATGTGTTGCTGACCCCTGGAGCCAGATGTTCACAGAGTAAAATTGAACAGGTCCAAACACAAACACGTAAAACTAACGTCGAGTGAATCCCAGACAGAACAGCATCAGGCTGGTAAAGTGAACTGAAGCAACTTAACGAATACTTAACGAATTTGTGAAGCGCTTTCACGATATTTCATCTTTATTCTCCTTCTAACCAGGCTCTCAGTAACATTGGCATTCATTGCAAGTTGTTTGCTTTCGAATCTGCTTAATTTAACTGGTAATGCTGACTTAAACATCTGGGCTATGTTGTAGGAATCATCCAGCTGATTTGCTCTGGAATTGTAAATTCATAACACCTACAGACAATGCAGAGGCATAGGCTCTATTTAAGCTGGATTAGTTTTACCAGAGGAGGTACAGTAATGTAATCTGTGGGATTCAAATGGTCAATTTGGGAAATGGGATAAGATATCTGCATAATTTCCCCAAATTACCTCAGATAGTCCGGACTGAACAGTCTATGAATTAACATCCACTTCAAGATAAGGATTAGAATGAATTGGATTCAAAGAACAAAAATGAACCCCCACTTAGTGCCAGAGAGAAGAGCATTAGGGAAGTAAAATGGGCTCATAATTCAACAAATGCTGCCTTAATAATTAGCCCATCACAAAAAGTATGAGGAACTGTGCCAAGTTGACATTTTAGGGCTTGTCTTGTTGCCCAGAGGACAAAATAAAATGTGCATCTGATTCTCTGCAGGTACTTCTTTCGTTCATCCAGGTACAAACAATGTAAATGTTCCCTCAAAGGTACAGCAGTGGTTTTAAGGTCTGTTTGTGAACCTTAAATCAGTTTTTCCAGGTGAAAAGTTGGTATTTGTACCTTTACATAACCGAATGTTTTAAAACAGAACAGTAGAATAAAAGCCTGGATGTGAGATGGGGTGTGTGGAGTCAGTACAGCTTAGAACATATCATATATGGTTCAGTTATGTTCCCTGACTAAAGGTACTGAGATGGACCCTTGAGGGTCCCACCCCAGTGACAAGATGGGAGACTACCACAGTGACAGTTTAGTAAATTATTTCTGAGAGTGTAGAGGGTTTTCTTATTGCAGTACTGTGAGATCAATTTGAAAAGGACTACCGTTACCAAGTCTTGTGAAACCTGCGGACATTGCAGATTTGTATTGGATTGGAATCTAAAAGTAATTTACTAAAGTAAACCTCATCTAGCTCCAGTACAGCCAAAACTCCCCTGTGGCTGAGGCTGCTAAAAAAGAGCTGGTGGTTGTCTCTGCCAGCAACACAACACAGAAATTCAGTGCACCAAAGCGTAAAACACAAAGCTTGTAATGGAGCTCCGTCTCCAACGCAACAATGCTGCATAATATCAAAAGTCATTAGTCCAGCTGCCTCCTCCCCTCCATCGTATTTTCCAACATTGCATTGTTCAGGCAGCCAGTTTTTATGTCCTTGAAGAAATGGAAGATACTTTATTTTTGTAACATGTTTCCATGTTCCTTTACTATTCCCTGCAGAGCGAATCCCAACCAAACATCTGCTTCCGTTTATCATGGAAAATTCACCAAAAAGCTATTTCAAGGTGGCTTTTCTGGATACGCTGAAATTATAAAGTGTTTGTTTACTCCCCTGTTCATTCACAAACCACTGGATTTACTGTTTCTCCCCATTCATGCTCTCAGGAGACCATTAAACTGCTTTTCCCATCAGTCCATAAATAATAAATAATCAACGGATGACAGAGAGTTAATGTAAAACGTAGCAATCATTTTCACTAAAGGAAATATGCTTGCGGCTTGCTACTGTATTAGTGGTTCGACTTATGATTGTATCTCTGTGGAATACAGTGGTTAAAAAATGGTAATGCAAGTATGAATATAATACACTTATATACAGAGTGAGTGCAGAGCATGCAAAGGTAGGCAGTATGCACTCTGAGAGCTGCATATATAAAAGAATACAGTAATTGTCAGTAAAAATAGTGCAGTGGCAGGTTGTGCAAATTTGAATAGTGCAATAATACTAGGACATACTAGGACACAAATAGGACAGAAATATATATATATATATATATATATATATATATATATATGTTTGAGGGCTATGCAGATTTAAGAGCAGGCTGGCATACACTGGGCTCTGTCCATCAACAGCTGCAAGACAGCATTGAGTAAAATCACCCTAAAAGCATTTATCAAAGAGCTGTGAAGCCACAGAGCAAATCCGGAGACTGGCAAATACAGATAACCAGAAAAAAAAAAAAAAACACCACAAAAGAAGTACAGTCCTCCAGGCACAGCGTTCCAGAAGTCTGTCAAGAGAGAGTTTCTACCAGAGGCTAACAATACATCTTTAGTGGAATTTTGTGTTGGATCCAGTGCAGTGGATCCAGTGTTTAAAAACAGAGAACTTTCAAGTACTGCCTATTACTAAGGGCTGTGACTGTGAGCACACTAAATCACACTTATTGGCACTTACACATTTAACTTAGCAGTATTGAGGATGTAATAAAGCCCAGAAATCTTAACTAGGTTGATCCATTCATGTCAAATGTACCTTTAGATGTTTCCTGCTTTTCTTTTCCTCTTAAATGCTCATACTTAAGTTCAGCCTTAAAGGGGAATTCCACCTAATTTAAAGAAATTCTGCATAATTCAGTGGTTGAGATGTAAACAAAGTGATTCAGAGTGGTTTGGTGTGAAATGGTTGAGATGTCTTTACAGCAATGGTGATGGAACCAGGGGTCACCATGACAACACCACAAATATAGCCATTTTATTTACTATCCAGAACCAGCAGTGAATCTACAGTTTTATGTTTTATACAGAATGATGATGATGTCAACAGTGATAAAAATACATTTTCTTTGGGCACTATTTAGCCTCACAACACCCTGGAAGCAAGATAACTGATTAAAAAAAACATTTTAAGCCAAAAGCTTCTAAAAAACTATAAATAAAAAAGACATCAGGCGGTGAATTCATAACCATTTCATGTAATAACTTTCTGTGAGGGAGCTTTCAGAGGTGGACGTCTGGTTCCTATCACCACCACTGTGAACAGCTGTGACTTGGTATGTTTCTCTACACACCAAACCACTCTGAATGACTCTGTGTACATCTTAATCTTTTATAACAAATAGGTGGAATTCTCTTTTAAGCACAAAAAGATTTCACTGAAATGGCATGACGGTTATGTTACACTGTTTCTGTCACAGTCTAAACATCACTAATATGCTGTTCAGCTCTGTTGGAATATAATGAGTCTGCAGACAGAGCCAAACGTACTGTTTAGCATTTCATGCAGAAAATATGTAGATATTCAAACAGTCCAAAATATTTAATCTAACAGGACAGAACATGAGTAAACCTGAGGAGACCAGGTTCAAACATCACTGGATAAGTAGATTATATAAATATAAATATTTTATGCAACAATATACTGTGCAAAAGTCAGAGAATACCCTTCATATGACATTTTTTGTGATTTTTTTTTTGAGTATCAGAAAAAAGGAGAAAAAATATTGTTGCTGTCCAATGAAAAACAAGTATCTCCAAAGTAGTAACTTTACAGGAGAGGGCCGAAACGTTCTTGACTTTCAGTGCAAGTTAATGGAAAAGTTTTTATTCTTAGCAATTTTGGAGCATTTCTATTAGTCCATTCATCATGAAATTTTCAGACAATGTAACGGCTGCTGAGCTCAAATTAGGCAGAAAAGTGAAAATTGCCAAAAAACCCCAAAAAACAAAAAAACAGAAAACATGTTTTTCACTGGACAGCGACGATATATTAAACAAAAAAGTACACAGAACCGTCAAAAACGAAATCTAGTCTCATATCAGTTTGAATTTCAGTGAGTCTCTCTTTCCCTTTATTCCCTTTCATTCTTTTCAGGAGACTCACTTTCAGCTCCTCAAAGAAGAGACTGCAGACATGCCTCCAAAGTTCAGTCTTAGAAGCTGGTCCATAATTTTCTGAAGTAATCAAACCCATTCAGTGGTGTTGACTCTGGAGTCTGGACTCCGGGGTGGTCAGTCCATTGTTCAGCTTCTTGATTTGATGTGTCCGTCTTCTTTTCTCAGTGAGGTTCTTCTTGATCAGCTACACATCCTTTCAGACCCACAGCGCTGTGTAGTCTTCTCACAGTGGACGGATGGACAGAAACACCTGTGGATGTTTTCAGATCTGAAGCAGCTTAATTTTCTCCTCTCTCTCAGAGATGAAAGCTTTAAATGCTGTTTATCTGATGGGGGCAGTTTTGGTGTCGACCAGCTCTTCCAGGTGGTTGTTAGGAGCCACATTTTCTCTGTAGCTTTTAACCATGTTTTGAACTCTAGTTTTGGAAACTCCTACTTTTTCCCCCCACTTATTTTCATTTGACTTTCTCCTTCCTTTTGGAAGTGGATTATCTTATATCTAAGCTCCTCATAAATATCAGCTGAAAATGAATAATTTGTACTTAATTGGAAATTAAATAAGTATAGGGTGGTCTCTGTCTTTTGCACAGTGCTGTACATGCCTCCAATATTTTGATGAGAAAATGTATCTGTTAGAAAACTTGGAAGCGAAGGGAATGTTTTCAGCAGATTACACAGATGTACATACATCATATTTCAAAGAGGAAGTGTGGATCTCTTTGGGATCCCTTCAAGATGATAAAACGACTGATCTTGGCAAGAGCACAATAAGCTGCAGTTGGCTTTAACTTCCCAAAGATCTCAAAAGTCATGCTACACTAAATCGTTAGAAAAGCTGAATACAGCATATCATACGACGCTTGTATGGTAAGATTTCAGCTTTTCATTAAATAATAGCATTTCTAATACATTTAATCACCGTATTTTACAATCGTTTTCAGATTAATATGATCGACAGACAGACAGAGAGATAGACAAAGAGACACAGAGCGACAGAGAGACAGAGATAGAGACAGAGAGACAGATAGATAGATAGATAGATAGATAGATAGATAGATAGATAGATAGATAGATAGATAGATAGATAGATAGATAGATAGATAGATAGATAGATAGAGAAAGACAGACAAATAAATAGACAGACAGGCAGATGCACAGACAGGCAGATGGAAAGATATATGTGTATATATATATATATATATATATATATATATATATATATATATATATATATATATATATATATATATATATGTATAGTTTGGTTTCATGCCCAGAAAAAGTACCACAGATGCAATTTTTGCGTTGAGAGTGTTGGTAGAGAAGTACAGAGAAGTTCAGAAGGAGCTACATTGTGTCTTTGTGGATCTAGAGAAGGCATATGATAGGGTGCCAAGACAGGAACTGTGGTACTGTATGAGGAAGTCAGGTGTAGCTGAAAAGTATGTTAGGGTGGTGCTGGACATGTATGAGGATAGTGAGACAGTGGTGAGGTGTGCAGTTGGAGTGACAAATGGTTTCAAGGTGAAGGTAGGGTTACATCAGGGATCAGCTTTGAGCCCATTCTTGTTTGCAATGGTGATGGACAGGTTGACAGATGAGGTCAGGCAGGAAGCTCCATGGACCATGATGCTTGCAGATGACATTGTAATCTGTGGTGAGAGTAGAGGGCAGGTGGAAGAGAATCTGGAGAGGTGGAGGTTTGCACGGGAGAGGAGAGGAATGAAGGTCAGTAGGACGAGACGGAATACATGTGTGTGAATGAGAGGGAGGCAGATGGAAAGGTGAAGATGCAAGGAGTAGAGGTCGTAAAGGTGGATGACTTCAAATATCTTGGGTCAACCATCCAGAGCAATGGACAGTGTAGAAAAGAGGTGAAGAAGAGGGTGCAGGTAGAATGGAGTGGGTGGAGATGGATGTCAGGGCTGATGTGTGACAGAAGGATAGCAGCAAGAGTGAAAGGGAAGGTTTACAAGACAGTAGTGCGTCCTGCTATGATGTATGGTTTGGAGACTGTGGCTCTGTCTAAAAGACAGGAGGCTGAGCTGGAGGTTTCAGAGATGAAGATGCTGAGATTTTCGTTGGGAGTGACAAGGATGGACAAGATTAGAAATGAGCAGATCAGAGGGACAGTGAAGGTGGAGCAGTTTGGAGATAAAGCCAGAGAGGCCATGTTGAGATGGTTTGGACATGTGTTGAGGAGGAATAGTGGATATATTGGGCAAGAATGTTGGAGATGGAGCTGCCGGGTAGAAGGAGAAGAGGTAGACCTCAGAGAAGGTTTATGGATGTAGTGAAGGTGGACATGGAGATGGTTGGTGTGAAAGTAGAAGAGGCAATGGATAGGCCAAGATGGAGGCAGATGATCCGCTGTGGCGACCCCTAAAGGGAGCAGCCGAAAGAAGAAGAAGAAGATATATTTAGATATATATATACAGATAGACAGAGAGACAGACAGATACAGACAGACAGACAGATATATAGTCACAGAAAGACATAGATATATATGCAGATAGATAGACAGACAAGATACAGACAGACAGACAGAAAATTGCAGTGTTACAGTAGAAAAACATAATTGCAAATAAACTTACATACATTTACACAGAATTTAAGATTTGTTGTATTTCCAAGAGAGCAGGTATTACATTAGATGGTGTGAGATAGCTTATAACACAATGAGTAGAAACAAAACCAGGAGCATCAGCAGCATTTATAAAGCATTTATAAGAGTTAAGAGTAAATCAGCTTAACAGTAAGCAGTGATGGACAATCAAACAAGCTGACAATTTACAGTAACACAAACAACTACGTAAAACGATTTACCGCTTCCATAACAATCTAATGTCAGAATGCTGTTAGGCAGGTGTGTTTCGCTAATATAACTGCACATCCTGGCTCTAATTAGCCAAGCATGTACAAACCCATGTTTTTCTTAACGCTAACACTGCTTTATACTTAAAGCTTATAGGAATAACAGTAGTGGCACATGTAACAGTGCCAAGAGTTCTGAGTTGATGTATATCTAGAAGTTGTAAGGGCTTTTGACATGTTATCTCTGGTGGCGCTGTTTGCTGTTCTGCTGGCACTGGAATTTAACAACATCCTGTTAAACCTATTAATCTCTCCGGCTGACAAAGCTGCAGGGATGCATTTCATATGTGATTAATCCAGGCATTTGGAGGAAAACAACGCCATCTATCCCAGAGCCATGCATGTTAGCTTCATTAGAGGCAAAGCAATCTCTGCCCTTTATGTGAATGTCTCATTTATATGGGCAGCAACACTTGCTCTTAAAATGGTTTTGTGGAATCTCATGTAAAAGCACTGCACATATCAAGTGCTGATTACTCTTTAGATTAGATTAGATTTAACTCTACTTCATCTTCATCTTCATCAGTGGTCACAGGACGCTGCCCACAGGACATTGCTGGTTGGATATTTTTGGTTGGTGGACTATTCTCAGTCCAGCAGCAACACTGAGGTGTTTAAAAACTCCAGCAGCACTGCTGTGTCTGATCCACTTAGGCCAGCACAACACACTAGATATACACAGCACCACCACGTCAGTGTTACTGCAGTGCTGAGAATGTCCCACCACCCAAATAGTACCTGCTCTGTGAGGGTCCATGGGGGTCCTGACCACTGAAGAACAGGGTATAAGGGGACTAACAAAGTATCAGAGAAACAGATGGACTACAGTCTGTAACTGTAGAACTACAAAGTGCAGCTATACAGTAAGTGGAGCTGATAAAATGGACAATGAGCACAGAAACAAGGAGGTGGTCAGAATGTTATGTCTGATTGGTGTATATATAAAGTGAGTGGAGAGAGACATCAATGTTAAAACATGTAATTGTTTTTAGGGAATGCCGGGACCACCTGGCACCGAAGGCCCAAGGGGACCAAAGGTGAGTCATTGTTTTGCATGCAATTTGATGTAGATTCTTGGAACTTTATACTTGACTGAAAAAGCTGTAAACAAATGTTCTGCTGTTAAATTTACAAACCTGTGCTGATAATCTTACAATACATTTAACTCAACTGCAAACTCTGTGGTTGCGACTTCCATCAATTCCATCAATCAATATGCAACTTGTGTTTATATATCTTACCTGCTATTAGGATTAATGTACAGCATGGGCCATTTATATGGATACACCCAAATAAAATGGGAATGGTTGGTGATATTAACTTCCTGTTTGTGGCACATTAGTATTTGGGAGGGGGAAAACTTTTCAAGATGGGTGGTGACCATGGTGGCCATTTTGAAGTCGGCCATTTTGGATCAAACTTTATTTTTTTGAATGGGAAGAGGGTCGTGTGACACATCAAACTTATTGAGAATTTTCACAAGAAAAACATGGTGTGCTTGGTTTTAACGTAACTTTATTCTTTCATGAGTTATCAGGAGACCTTGGGGGCCATTCAACTGGCCCATGATGACCAATCCACTTTGGAAGCTGGCACGTTCCCTGAGTTTTTCCAGCAAGATGGTGCACCACCACATTATGGGTGTCAGGTCCGAGCATTCCTAGATGAACAGTTTCCTGGAAAGTGGATTGGTCGTCGTGGGCCAGTTGAATGGCCCCCAAGGCCCCCTTAGACTTTTATCTTTGGGGTCATCTGAAGGCGATTGTCTATGCTGTGAAGACACAAGATGTGCAGCACCTGAAACTACGGATACTGGAAGCCTGTGTTAGCATTTCTTCTGTGGTGTTGCTATCAGTGTGTGAAGAGTGGGAGAAGAGGCTGCATTGACAATCCAACACAACAGGCAGCACTTTGAACACATTGTATAACTGGTCAGAAACTTGTAAATAACTCATGAAAGAATAAAGTTACGTTAAAGCACACCATGTTTTTCTTGTGAAATTCTAAATAAGTCTGATGTGTCACACGACCCTCTTCCCATTGAAAAAACTAAAGTTGGATCCAAAATGGCCGACTTCAAAATAGCCGCCATGGTCATCACCCATCTTGAAAAGTTTCCCCCCTCCCAGATACTAATATGCCACAAACAGGAAGTTAATATCACCAACCATTCCCATTTTATTTGGGTGTATCCATATAAATGGCCCACCCTGTTCTTCACACATTTGTGGAAAACAACTGCTGCACAACTGTTTTTAATAACAGGGCGAGGAAGGATTGCCTGGCCAGAAGGGAGCCAAAGGTACACCTGGAGGCAGCGTAAGTAAATCTGCTTTCCAAGCTCACAACAAAATGGTCACGAATTATACCAAGTAACACCAACAGCAATATAGTTATTCCCAATACAATCTTTAGGCCAAACATTACTGTCTGAATCACCCTAATGGCTGCATTACACTTAATTTTAACTGTGCATATGCGTGTGAGCAGCACTGACCACACATTTATCTGTGTATTTTTTTCTCTAGCTAGGTGAATACAACATATATCTTCTAGGGAAAATATCAGGACAGGACTGAAAAATTTCTGGCCAACACCGTATTTTACTACTCACTTTATTACGGTCGATAAAATCAATAATGGATGTGAGGAGACTGATTGATTTTCTTTAGACTAACTGCGGACTATAAAAATGAACAAAAACTCATCACTTCACCAGGGCTAGTATTCACAAAGCAGCTGTAAATTTGAGGAATGGTCTTGGATCAGATTCTTCTGTATTTATGCCAGTATTTGTCACAAAAACTGATTTTAGACCAGCACTCATACTCCAGAGGTGGTTTGTGAATAAAGACCAGACCGGACAGGACAGGCAGCCTTTTTAGACAACGCATGTCCAGCGTTGTTTTTTCATTTCTTTTCATAGGTCACATAAAGTCATATTGTGTCCTAACTCCAGTGGTGGACAGTAACTAAGTAAATGTAATTTAGTAAGTAAGTTAGTATTTTTTTTGTGTATCTGTACTGAAGTTTTTCCATTTTTGGCGACTTTTAACTTTCACTCCACTACATTTCAAAGTCAAATCTCTGACTTTTTCCTCCACTACATTTTGTGAAATCTGTCGTTCCTTTTGGTTTCTGTGTGTATAAAAACGTAACATGTCAAAATGAAAGAAGCACAAAGCAAGAACACCAATCAGGGCACAGCGGTCACTTTGTTTAGAGCTGGTTTTGACCTGTTGGTCATACCGACCCAGTGCAGCACACGGTTCAACGTCAGCGCAGCAGTGTAAAGTTTTGGGAGAGTCTATTCAACATAAATGATGAACTAACCTAACTTTGTGTAAATAGAGCACAATATAGAAATATGTCCACATATGCAGTCGTGACTGACGCGGCTTTTTTCTGAATTTATACAAACACCATTTCATTTTATAGTAAATTAGTTTGGGCTGGTTTATGTTTATGAACAGAGACCTACAGATCAATATAGTAAAGGAGCTCATTTGTGATCCTGAGTTTAAAGCCAGTTTTTATTCAACTTAAACTTGGAACTAAGTTGTAAATAAATCTTAAACTGAAACTTTGCTTGTCTGTAAAAAGTGATTTCAGAGCCACTCGGTTCTCCCTGATGGAAACTGTTTACCTTCAGTGTTTTGTGCTTATGATCATTTTAATAGACGTCAGCGTCACTAATTAATGACCTTCTATTAAAAGACTGGTTTACCAAGAGAGACACTGGAGGATTTTCACCTAAAATGAGTTCATGAAGCGAGTCTTGTTATAAAAATGATAACAGGACATTAGAGCCATAATTAATCTTTTAGTACTTTACTGTTGATACTTAAGTACATTTGAAGGTAAATACTTTAGTGCTTTTACTCAAGTGGAGGTCTAAAGTGAGGAACTTCTACTTTTACTGGAGTAATATTTTACCCTGGGTGTCTCTACATTATCTCAAGTACATGGTCTGTGTGCTTCATCCACCAATGCCTACCTCACACAAACAAGTCTGGGCAACTTTAATGAAGACCTGGCATGGTATCACTTTAATAGTCCACTATAGTCCCATATAGATTATCAACAGATGTTCAAATTGTTAACAAACTATCTCTTGAAACTCAGTTGATTCTAAACAGTGGTGGGGTTAGGGTTAGGATTTGGACCAGGCTGAGGGTTGGGTTTAGGTTTTGAGTTGAGGTTAAGGTTAGGGTAAGGATCAGAGCAGGTTTAGAGTTAAAGAAACTTAGTCAATTTAGTAGATATTTAACAGAATGTAACTTGAAAGTAAAATAAGTATTTGGATGGTTCACTTTAGAAAGTTGTGGATAAAGTGTTACCCTTGGACGCAGTTTGAATGGGTTAGAAATTTAGTTATGTATTTTTAGGGGAAACAATTTGGTTTATTTAGGTGACTATTACCTTCCACTGTTAGGAACGCTAGCCTCGCAGCTCCAGATCTAAACCACATGCACAAAATTTGGACACCAAATATGACAGGAAATAAAATAAGTGAAGAGTGGACTGACTTCTGCAAATTACTGTATCAGATGACAGATCTAGTGTTTTAGGTGAAAATCAGACCCATTAGCCAAAATAACAACTGTGTGTGTCTTCTTACAGGGTGAGATGGGTTTGCCTGGAATGCCTGGTGCACCTGGAATACCTGGACCAAAGGTTATAATGCAAGCTTTTGTGCAAAGAACTGTGTGATGTTGCAATTACCATTATATTCATGCTTATAAATGTGGAGTTTAAAGTACCTTCTTTCAAAGTTGTTTATGCAGTATGGTTATGGATTAAGGACTTATGATGTGTACTGTTGTTATGGTCAATGTAGTGCATGTTTTGATAGGATTCAATTTTACAATTATATTCAGAACTTTTGTCTATTCCTGACTCTAATTTCTTCCTTTCTGCTCTTTGTACATCATTAGGGCAGTAAAGGAGACAATGGGGAACCAGGTCAGCCAGGACCTCTTGGTCAACAGGTCTGTAATGTGTTATTTCAAATACATCACTAATAGTATTGCAGTGAATATGAAGATTATTGGCATTTGGCTGATGCTCTTATCCAGAGCGACTTACAATTTGATAATTTTACACAAATGGCCTAACTGCATGTCTTTTGGACTGTGGGAGGAAACTCTGAAGACTTGAGCAGCATTTTAAAACCATCCTAATAGGCTTACATACAGAGTGCAAACTAAATACACCACATGCCAAAAGTATCTGGACACCCAAACAGGTTTTTTTTTGAATATGTGATTGTTCACATATCACGGACATTAATATTACAAATGCCTTTGGAATTATGCATGTATGCTAATATCCAATATTTTTCATGTACATGTGCATAAAGGCCGCTACATATGCATGTATGAAATATACAGATTAGGGAAACATAACATTTATCCCTGTAGGGATACAAGTGCAGTCAAATTAATTAAATGCCATAGACATGTCAGCACGAATCCTAATCCTACTCTTCTTGACTAAATATATCATATTTGTTTGAAAAGTCAGTCAAATTTAAACGTCTGTCAGAGTGAAACTATAAAGAGACTTCCACAAACTGTTGCCACACAATTCTCTAGAATGTCACTGTATGCTGCAGCATTAAGATCTCTCTTCATTGGAACTAAAGGACCCAATCATGAAGAACACCACCAGCCCATTATTCCTCCTCAACCAAACCTTAGAGCTGGCATTATGCATCACTGTTACAATAATTTCACTTACAGCTGACCAGGGCTACTCTAGCAAGGCTGAAATTTACATGCTAATTTATTGAAAAGTTGGCATCTTAGGCTACGTTCACATTACCAGGTTGAAGTGGCACAAATCAGATTTTTTGCCCTAATGTGACTCAGATCTGATGTTTTCAGAGCTGTGTGGACACAAATCTGATCTTTTCAAATCAGCCCTGACCCACTTTCATATGTGGTCTTAGATCGTATATACATATATCCAGTTCAGCACCAGACAGAAGTTAAAACCTGTAAATGGTGAAAAAGCAGCACCTCATCCTTTTTGCCTTCGTCTCACTCTAATGATGAACAGATGAGAGATACTAATAGTTAATATCTTCGCAGCAAAGGCTTGTTCTGTTCGTTAGTTTGTTTGCTGTTCTTGACACATGTCCTTTGTTCACATGATGCTACTGATTAGGACGTATGCATGTGGGTTATTTCAGGATGCTGGTTCGCTCATATCAATGATAGACTTGAGTTACCTACCTTGAGTGCAAACCATCATGTTAGAGACATTGAATCAGAGCAAAAAAAAAAATCTGATTTGAGCAATGAGGCTTTAATGTAAACGTAGCCTTATGTCAGTGCCATTATGGAAGTCACTGAGCTCTTCAGTACCACCCCTTCTACTGCTACTGCTTGTTTATGGAGAATACAAGGCTGTTTGCTCAATTTTATGCATGTTAGCAATAGTTGTCACTGAAACAGCCAAACCCAGTAATTAGAAAGGGTGTCTAAATATGTATGTCCATGTAATGCATTTTGAAGCTTTATTTTTAAAACCTGACGGTGACTCTCTTTAATGCTTCTTGTTCAGGGCCAAGCTGGAGAAGCTGGTGAGCCAGGCCATCCTGGAATACCTGGCATAAAAGGACATAAGGTATTAATGACTACACACAGTGATGTGCGCATTAACTGTGCTACACCATTAGAACACGTATTCAGCAATAAGGTTGAGTTTAGCTTATTTAAGAGGATAATGTTACCCAAAATACATCTGCTCCCTTCTTTTTAATGAGAAAGGAAAACATTGCATTTTTAGTCAAACATGGAGGCCAACACCTACTTTATAGTGGGCAGGCTTTCCAAGGATCGCTCTATTAACTTCATAAATAATTTATACCATGGCAAACAACCAAAGCAGTCATGAAAACACTGCAGGTAGCCACTACAGAAGAGTTACCAAACTTTTTTTTTTAAATACACACTATAAAAATCTCTGCTCTCTGCTGATGGAAAAATCATCACAAATAAATAATAATTAGGTTTATGACTTCTCATAAAACATGTTTAGTTACTGTATTGCTGAGGCTTATTTTGTAACCAGAGGCTATATTACAGAAATCCTCTAAAATCTTATCTTAGACATTCAAACTCATGAGCAGTGACAAAGGTGTTATTTTCAGAAACCAAGGCACAGAGGAAAACTTGCTTACACTTTAATGTAGGTTGCTGTTTATAAGGCAACATGACACCTACATCAGCATGTCATGACAACTGACATGACCCTACATGAATGTTTATAAAAGCTTGCTCCAATAAGCGTCAATTTGCTGTAAAGTTTACATTTGCGAATTCTGATCGAAGTCAGCTAAAGTAGCCTTTATGACAGATGATGTCTGCTGTAATAAGCATTTTTAAACAGTTATGTAGGGTTATGTCATTTGAGATTACAATCTTATGTAGGTGTCATGTAGCCTCATGAACAGCACCATACAGTAAAGTGTTACAGAAAACTTTTTAAGCATTTTGATCCATTTGTTGCTCATCATATCAAACCAAAAGGTCAGTGTATATATAATTTGGCAGACATCTTGTTTTGAGACTCCTCATCAACAATTATTATAAATAGAGGCCATCCTAAAGAGTCAGGCTGGGAATAATTTGTGTTCTTTCTAATCAAATGCCTGTACTGGCACATAAGGGCTCAAATTGGAGCACTGTGCTTGGACCCCGGTGATTGCTGTTTTGCAATGTCCCTTAGCTCTCAGCGGTTACAGCAGCCACTAGAAATGAATGTGTTTTATGTGCTTTCAAAGGCAAGAAATGTACTGAGGAATTTGAGAAATCATTTGTCATTTAAAACACTTAACTCATTAGATTTTGTTCAATTTTCACATTTTGGTACCTTTTGGTCCACAAGAGTTATATTTAGCTGTACAAACTGTTGCCTAGTGTTGATATTAACCCACTTCAGCATAAAATCTGGCAAGTTACTGTTAGAGTTGTAGCTACTCAAAATGTAGTATTTCATGTAGAAACACATGAAAAATAAAAGATCTTACTTCTAATTCAGTTTACTGCTGTATTATCTGGAGATATGGAAATTGGATAAGATAATCACCTGATTCAAATATCTTTTGGAAAACGCTGTAGATTTTAGTCCTGATTAGCCAATAAACATAAAATACTTTCAAAAATTTCTACAGATTAGCTAAAAGTCTGTGAACTGCTGCTGGATATAAGTGGATTCTTGCTGGCAGCAGCGACCCAAATAATACCTGCTCTGTAGGGGTCCATGGGGGTCCTGACCATTGAAGGACAGGGTAACAAAGTATTTAGAGAAACAGATGGACTACAGTTTGTAACTGTAGCTCTAGAAAGTGATGCTATATGGTCAGAGGAGCAGATAAAATTGACAATGAGAGTAAATGATTGTATATTTTATACATACTAATGTTAGATGATTATTTTGTGGAGGCTTTAAAAACCTACAATAAAAGCTTCTTGACGTCATACCCCTTTACCCCATATAGCACGGTGACTTACGTGTGGCTAGGCCATCAGAGCGTCGCATTCCATCCATCCATCCATTCTCTAAGCCGCGTCTCCCTCAGGGTCGCGGGGGGGGGTGGTAGGGTGCTGGAGCAGCATCCCATTCCACTATTGGCAAATGGGATGAGCCAGAATTTGAACTTGCAATACTCATGAAAGTTACAGTAAATTGCTTTTGATAAGCAAAATTAGCTTCTCTCTAATGTCATGCATATTTAAGAAATGTCTGAACTCGACTATCCACCAGAGGGCAGTACAGAGCCTACATTTCATTTTTTGTCACAGGTTTTGATCTGTACCAATACCACCCTACACGACTATCGCAGTGACTGTGTTCAGATATTAGGTTTAAAATATTGGTTCTGCTACTTTCTTACCTTTAATTCTATGAACTTTCACTAGGATACAGAAACAATGTTTCATGTTTTCTTTTCTTTCTCTCTCTTGTTTTCCCTCTTTTTCTGTCAGGGAGAAAGAGGAGAACCAGGTGAAAGAGGGGGAGAGGTATGCGAGCCATCTAGACATGCCATGTTTCTGTTACTAATAATTTTTTTTTTCATAAAAGAAACTTCCTTATATGCTCTATAAGCACGTCCGTTGAATGATGCTACATTTCATGAAGTGAAAATATTGCTGCTCGTTTCTTTTCCTCTTCTCACTGTCTAGTTCACAAACAAGATAACAAGGAAAAAAGAGAGAAGTATTCACTGAGAGTTGTCTTCTGGACAGACATAAGCCAGACAAAGTTGATTCCACACTTAAATTTGTAACTTGGGCCCAATCCCATTTCACCCCTCGCCCCTACCACTTAGCTCTTAGCCCACTGTTTTGCTAATTGCATGCTAATATCTTGGTAGCTAGCTAGCTAACTGTCCCGTTCCACCTTAAATAGTCCAGCAGTTCTGACACCTGAAGCGCCAGAATGTAACTGCTGCTCCATTTAAGGTGGAACGGGAAAATTCTCAAGAAGCTGGTGAATATGACTTCAGCTTCATATCACTGAAGAATTAGGGGTGGGTGATAATAAATAATTGCCCCCCTCTTTGAAGGCACATGATGCCCTTAATGTAACTAAAGCCCAGCAGTGAGGAGCTGAACTTTACCCTCCTCTGCTGACACTGCAGACGGGCACGGTCGCTGACAGAGCAGCGCTAGTAGCTGTTAATGAAGTGATGCTCTTTTTATTTGAGGGTCCCATTTCAGAGGGAATATCTCAACCTCTATCCTGTAACTCAGTTCGAAGGGGCAAGGAGACACTCGAAAGCAAGGGGTAAAAAGAGAAATGGGATTGGGCCTTGCTATTGCCATCTAGGAGTGTGTGCCTTTAAGGACTGTTTGGTTCACTCATGAAATAACATATTTTTTTGCTTTCTGGGAGCAGTAGCTGATACTATTTATTTTTCAGTTTAAGCAGAACACATTCATATAAAAAGAAACAACAAAAAACATGAAAAGATTACACAGAGAGACGAGTGGCTTCAGAGCAGCTTCAAAGGGGCATTCTCCAAGGATTAAAGCTGGCAGACTATACATGTTGATTCCCTAAATCTCAAAAATGGTAAAATACCATGTTACGCTGTAAATGCCAAGTTACTTATAAGCTTGCCAAAGTATACATAATCAGAATACAAATGGAAGCATCTTGATTACTTTATCCTGAAAGGTTCCATCACCATCTGATTCAAAGAAGAGTAGTTACACAGATAAGAAGGTAACCCCAAGGAGGATGTTCCAGAGCACCAATACCTTTGATACCTCTCAATACCTCTTTTCAGGAGGAAAAAAAATAAAAATTGCACATTTTTTGTTCTTTGGGCAATGCACTCACACTTAAATCACATTACATTATTTATAAAGAGAGCAGAACAAACACTACTTAGTAGTCAATAAAATGGAGCTCATCCAGCACTGGTAATATTAATTCACAGTGCTGGTACTGTACATGGTTCTCCTGAAAACTGTACTTAGATTTGCCCTTTAAATTGGGTTAAAATGATCTTTCTGCACTTTTCAACAGGGGATAAAAGGAGACAAAGGAGATCCAGGAAAACCTGGTGACAAAGTAAGTCCATCTCACGTTACAATGTATTTTTTGTAAACAGGCAGATTATATCTACATTTGCCACCCCCCCTCCAGCCATGACTAACTAATCACTAATAATGTGACATTATTCACCATAACTTGTATTTTCTTAGGACTGTACAATGATATCGAAATTGCAGCACAATTAGCAGATACTTGCCTTTAAAAATGATAAAGATGTTTAGATTTGGCAGATATTTCAAACCAATACTTGACATTTTTATATTTATTACACTGTGGAAGAGTGCTTAGGTGACGCCTGGCTACTGGGCTAAAACATCAGCATTTTATGCATTTTACTGGGTTTTAATGGCAGTGTTCCACTAATCTGTAATCCTGATCCAGGTCTAATCATAATTTCTACATTTTGGTAATGTTTATGTATTGGTATTGGCAATGGCAGATATACACAGGAAAAATATATGGGCATCAGCATACAATTTGCATATGCACACAGGCCCACAAAACGGTAAAGGGGAGCTCCACTGATTTGTCTCCATTTGTACAGAATTGAATGGTTAAGATGTAAACAGAGTCATTCAGAGTGATTTAGTGTAAAATGTTCTGCTCTAGTGAAATGGAGTCGGAAACTGAGTCAGATTTGATCACAGTGATGGTGATAGGAACCAGATGTCCAGCTCTAAAAGCTTTTATTATACGAAATGGTTGTGAATATGCTGCCTGATGTCTGACATTTCTACACTGCAATTTTGTATGAAGTTTTGGCCTAAAACATCCAGGAGGGGTACATGCAGGGCCTTAATAGGCAAAACAGTCTGCAAATAAAACTTTGTTTTTCAGATTTATAATTATTTTACCACCACCAACATTACATATCGCTGCTGTCGGAATAAAACCTCGTATCTCCATTTTTTTTTTTTCTGATAGTAAATAAATGGCTGTACTAGTGTTACTGACATGGAAAACCCCTGGTTCCTATCACCACCACTGTAAAGAAATCTGAGTCTCTACAATGAACCGTTGCACACTAAACTACTCTGCATTTTGTTTACATTACAATGATGGAATTATGCAACGTTTTTGACAAATTGGCAGAGAATAACTCAATTACGCAAACAAGGCAACATTGCAGCAAGGCAAGAGAAAACTTCGGTGAAGCCGCCAGGAGTGAACACTGAATTTCTACAGAGCGCTGTGTCCTCAAAGAACATCAAGAGCAGGCTGGTATTCAAACAAAGGCTGGTATTCACAAGCTGAAATGTGACAAATTGCTTTAGTCTGATGTTAGTTAGTTTGAGTTAAGGCAGGCCTCGTCAAAAACAGGACGGTAAGTCACACAAACCTGCAGTTTATGCGATGGAGATCTCTTTAATCTACAGCCTGTTCAGAATGCCTGCATAATTCACACGTTGACATGTAAACAGTATTATTCAGAGGGGTCTGGTGTGAAATGGTTCAGTAAAATAGTATTCAATCAAAAAAGAAGTTTTCTGTGGGGACTTCGTTGCCCACCTTGCATGTACCCCTTAGTGCTGAATGAATAAACAATAGTTTTGTTTGTTTTTAACAATGGTTGTGTTTACATGCGAAGATTTTTGCCAATCCGATTGAATACGTTCCTATTACAGATTCAGACAGAGGTGTTTATTCTCACTCTACTCAACAATCTGATGAAAATCTGTTTACATGCTCACTAAAAGTAATCAGATCTGAAATGGCGCGCATGCGTGGAGGAGCACCTAGAGTAAACGTTACCAAGACGGCGAGCATCATGTGAGGTCCAGTCCGCTTGAGATGAGTTTTCAGTTGGCTTGTTTTTAACAGCAGTAAAATTCTCAGGAAAATGTCCTTCACATGTCTTTATTAAAGAAGGCCAAGAGGAAGACGTCGTGTTCTGAGACACATAAGCTGGATGTCCGTGCCACCGCCGTCTATTAAAGATCAGAGCATAAACTTCGTCTCTGCAGACCAGTTTCAGCTCCGCCGTGTTGAACGGACTTAAACTCTCACTATGACACGGCGCACCTGCAGAACGGACTTCAACTTTCTGATAGGGAATGTAATCAGATACAGGCATTTACATGGATATTATTCTACTATTTAACAGATTAGTTACAGGATTACACACCTCAATCAATCGGATTCCAACTGGCCTCAATCAGACTAGACTAATCTGATTGCAGTGTTTACATGGACGTATTCTATTCCGATAGAGCTATTAGTCAGATTATTAACAGCTGCATGTAAACATGGCTAAAGCATTAAGCAGTGTATTCATATCCATTCTATGCAATAACTTTGTCCTTTTTCTAGAATGGCACATTTCCTATTAAACCAGACTAAATAAAAAACTATGCCAATTTTTTTTTTAATGGGAAGTCTGCTTAACACTGGATGGGACAAGCCTGTTGCTGTATTTATTTGTTTCTGGAATATCTGCTACATGTCTGATGACTTATTTCTCCTCATGAACAGGGTTTATCTGGGCTGACTGGGCAAAAAGGAGAGGTGGGTTAACACGTTTTTCCTTTACTTTTAATTGGTTCAACACATTAGACTCCCAGGGTATCACAGTCAGTCACATCAATCTTACAAATCAGTGCACATTTTGCCACTTGATCCATATGCATTAGTAGATGCCATCAACAAATCAACATCAACCGCAAGCATCTCACCCGTGATCCGTTAATAAGGAGTTATTCCTTCAGAGTGTAGCTCAGCTTGAAAAGCACTTAATATCAATTAGATTAATTGCAGTAACTATAAAATACCTGTTAATACCGATTTGTTTTCTTGCTCAAAAAATTATTTTGGACTTCTGAAATCTCTGCTCTTTACATAAAAAGACATCACCTGATTAAAAGACAGCAGATTAAACAGCAGAAACAGCCATTTAACAGCCTTAAAGACAGCTGCTGAGTAGTCAATCATAATTTTGCAAAATGGTAATAATAGAAGCACACTGTAACGCGGAACCCTTCACAGCTAAACAGGTGCTGGGTCTGTTATTTTAAAGGGAGGAATCACTGATCTTTATGTGTAACGTGCAAACACTGGCTGTTTGAACCGTTTGCTGATGCTGTGCTTGTGTGCATGTCAGAAAGGGACAACAGGAGAGCCTGGCCAGAGGGGACAGATAGGCCACCAGGGACATCCAGGACAGCCCGGGCAGCCAGGTCAGCCTGGACCCAGGGGACAGAATGGGGACACTGGCCCCCCTGGACAACCTGGACTTGAAGGACGACCAGTATGTATTGTATCCACTTAGAAATGCTTCAAACCACACGTTTATCTTACTTTGAGTCCAAATTTGTTTAGGCCTACGGATAGAGAGAGAGAGAGAGAGAGAGAGAGAGAGAGAGAGAGAGAGAGAGAGAGAGAGAATAAGAGCGAGAGGGAGAGAAGGAGAGTGAGAGACAGAGAGATCTGAGTGGGTTTTGCAGCAGATCAGCGCATGAGATGGGAAATGACACTGCAAGAAAACAAAGATATCTAATTTTGCTGGTGCGAGTAACAGTGTTTTATCAGTAGATGGCCACTTTAACAATGTGTCTAATGATGTCTCTAACAGGGACGCAATTATCATGAATATTTATGGAGGATTCTAATTTCTTTGCAGGGCAGAGAACTATCTGAGCAACATATCCAGCAGATATGCAGAGAGGTCCTTCGATGTGAGTATTCATAATAAAAGCACATTCAGTCAAACATCTGCTTTGGAAGGAAAATTTAGAAATGCACATAAAATCAAACATCAGACCTGCGACCATATGTAACGGCAGAACTGCCAATGAGTCTCTCCAGAACAAAGGTTTGTAGCTGTAGCTGTAAAGCCATGTTTACAGGGATACTTGGATGTCTGTGTAAAACACACCAATTGCCACTGATTTCAAAGAGAATGATGCATTACTGCACTATAGACTTTGAATTCCACTGATTTTACATAATCACTGAGATGTCTAAAATGCAGTTTTACCATGTTATTACCTAAAATGACCAGTGAACCTAAACATGAGTTTTTATATGTAATTCTTTGGGGACTGTTTCGCCTTACAACAGAGTATTTTACACACACACACAAAAACACACTGAATTACTCTGTTGACATCTTCTCGTTCTTATGATTTAGAACTTTTGAAAGATCAGTGGAATTTCCCTTTGGCAAAACAATTGCTTGACCACTGCTATCAGTCAACAGTTCCTATTTGAACAGGCAGGTTTGTCACTTAAGTTGAGAAATGTTTTTTGGACTGTCCACAGAGCCTGGAGAAGGTACAGAGACAGTGTTTTTTTCTTCTGAGGATATATTTCACTAACCCTAACTGTCGGAATGTCAGAAGAATTTTGCCATTAGTTTCAAGTTGCGTTATTGGTTGGTGTAGTGGGTAACACCTCTGCCTTCTATACTGTAGACTGGGGTTCAAACCCCCACAAGGGCAAGCACCCTACACTATACCAATAAGAGTCCTTGGGCAAGACTACTAACACCACCTTGGCCTACTTGTGTAAACTGATCAAATTGTAAGTTGCTCTGGATAAGAGCGTCAGCCAAATGCTGTAAAATGTAAGTTTATTGGTCTTTTGCAAAGTCAGGCACTTAACATTCATGCACTGAAATCAGTGCAGTGAGTCCAATCAAGTATACTGAGTGTAGTAATACACAAACATGTCCAAAGCGTGGGGTCATCTCGCACCGGCGAGAACCATCAATATTTCTGTCCGAGGTCTTTTCTACGTGTCATTTTAAAGCTTATTTTCGTTTTGTCTGATGACTAATGTAATTCTCTGAACTGCAGCTGAGATTTCCTCACTTCTGCTGAGCACTCAACACAGTCAACCGAGAGGTTGTGACCACTGTCAAACGAGGTTGGGACCTCCTGGACCAACAGGGTCAGTAGGTCCCCAAGGTCCAAGAGGTTTTCCAGGAATCCCAGGATCTAATGGAATGCAGGGACATCGTGGCTTACCTGGAAGGCCTGGTATCCCTGGCATGAAAGGTAAGAAGGCATGGCTCAATACTAAAAGTGATTTTCACTCATTTTCACTGGAACACCAAGGTATAATTATTTATTCTCAGAATAGAAATGAAGAGTGGTGTCTCACTGGGTGTGAGTGCTTAGAAAGACCATCTCTAGTGATGCTAATTTTTAATTTTCAAAAACCTGAATGATATATATATATATATATATATATATATGATATATATGTATATATATGATATATATATATATATGATATATATATATATATATATATATATATATATATATATATATATATATATATATATATATATTTATGCCCCCAAAAAGTGGCAAAGGAGCATCTGTAAACCTTTACGCACATTAAGAATGCAAAGATTTGTGAATACGCATAATTATGTGAATTGGAAATGACCCAGTGCAGCTCACAGGCCTCTGCAGGAGGGTTTTCTCCACAGTGGATGATTAGATTGCCTGGGCAACACTGAGAACATCTTCTCGTTATTGTAATTTTTTTTAGCCTCATTAAAGCTGTACTACCTGTGCCTTCTCAGTCAGCACCTCAGTAAGGCTGTCAGGATCAGAAATTTCCCCTTGTTTTTCAAATACTCAGGTTTATTTCATTTTTAAATTCACTATTTTTCAAGATCCCAAGAAATCAAGTAAGAAACGTAACTGCAGCAAACTCCAGATTTCTAAGTCAAATGTTATGCCATAAACCACAAGTGGGTGCACAGCATATAGATCAATCATCCCTAAATGATAACTGTGTTATAGATCAGAAGGGTCGATTTCTCAAAACTTCATGGAGGTTACGAGTGACAGCCGTCATAACGACCTTATGCCCTCTTAACATAGGATCACTCTGTCAAGCTGACCGGCTAAAGACCTTTCCCTTGCCTCATTGTCAAACAAAGGATACGAATAAGGTAGTGTTGACATAACGTCTGGGCTCAACCTTAAAGGGAAGGTGGCAAGTCAGCCATTTTACTATCAACCACTGAGTGTTCCAATATGCACACAGCCAATGGGAGGTGTGAGGAAGCCCACATGGCAGTTGCTGCTCTCGCTCTAGTGTAAACAGTGGCGATAACTTTTATTTATGCATATGTGCATAATGCTAATACATGAGTGTTTAACAATGATCAAAGTTTCTTTTCATTTATTTTAAACTGCATATGAAAAATGTTATAATACATTGTAAAGAACACAGAAGTGATAAATAACTAGTATCATAAGTACCATAATCTGACTTCTGATGACGTTCCTGTTGCTGAAATACAACCCCATTGTCAAAAAAGCTGGGATGCTGTGCAAAATGTAAATGAAAACAAAATGAAATGATGTGCAAATCATTTAAACCCTATATGTAATTGACAATAGTACAAAAACAACATATAAAATGTTAAAACAGCAAAAGTTTATTGGTTTTTGAAAAATATATGGCCATTTTGAATTTGATGCCAACAACACATTAAAAGCTGTGTAATGTTAAAAAAAAAAAAAAAAAAAAAAAACACCACCTAACAACAGGTCAGTAACATGATTGAGTATTAAGTAAAAAAAAGCATTTTAGAGAGGCAGAAGTAAAAATGGAGAAGTAAAGTCTTTCAGAAGTAAAGATGAAGAGGGGTTCACCACTCTGTGAAAGACTGTACAATCAAACAGTGCAACAATTCAAGAAGAACGTTTCTCAATGTAAAAGAGCAAAGAACTTCTGCTTTTTATCGTCTATGGTACATAATATCATTAAAAGATTAAAAAAAAATATCTGTAGGTATCTCTGTATGTAAGGGACAATGCCAAAAAACAGCATTTGCTGGCTTTGATCTTTGGGCCCTCAGGCAGCATTGCATTAAAAACAGACATGACTCTGTAGTGGAAATCACTGCATGGGCACAAAATTCCACTGTCTGTGAAAACAGTTTGTCGCTACATCCACAAAAGCAAATGAAAACTCTAAAACACAAAGAAGAAACCAGATCGAGATCCAGAAACTAGATCCAGAAATGCTGCCACCTTTTCTGGGCCCAAGCTCGTTTCAAATGGACTGAGGGGAAGTGGAAAAGAGTCCGGTGGTCTGAGCTTGTTATCAGTGCACAGTTCAAAAGCCAGTATTCATGATGGTATAGGGTGGGTGTTAGTACACATGGCATGGGTGACTTGCACATCTGTGAAGGCACCATTAATGCTGAATGATATATACAGGTTTGGGGAACATATGCTGCCATCCAGACGACGTCTTTTTCAGGGAAGACCCTGCTTATTTCAGCAAGACAATGTAAAACCACATCCTGCATGTATTACAACAGATTACATGGCTCTGCATTAAAAGAATCCAGGTGCTAAATTGGCACATTATGGAATTAAAAATACATCAAATTAGACCCCAAACTGTTGAACAGCTGAAATCCTGTATCAAACAAGAACAGGAAAACATTTCACTTTCAAAACTACAGCAGCGTCTCCTCAGTTCCCAAACACTTAGTGTTGTTAAAAGAAGAGGTGATGAAACAGAGTTCCTGACCACTGAAAAGAATCAGAGAAACAGATGGACTACAGTCTGTAACTGTAGAACTACAAAGTGCAGCTATAGAGTAAGTGGAGCTGATAAAATGGACAATGAGCGTAGAAACAAGGAGGTGGTCAGAATGCTATGGCTGATCAGTGTATTTAATTTCAAATGTTTGAATACTTGCACCTGGAATGGTTAATTTACTGATAAATATAGCACAATGCTGTCTGACGGTCATATAGTAAACCTCCTCATCCCGTCCTATTCATCTAACAAGCAAACCCTAGGCCTGGAGTGCCAGAGTCCAGCACAGTGCTGCATTTTTCCTACCGATTCCACTCAGCAGGTAACTGCCAGGTTTAGCTGGTGGTTTAGAGCAGGAAAATGACCAAACTGTGCTGAACACTGGCCCTCCTTGACCACAGTTTGCCACCCTTGTTCTACTTACTTAATTAAGACCCCTTTTACATGTGGGCGTTTCACCCGTCTTCCGTATCAGAAGCATATCCGTAGTTTTCCACGTGAAATTGTAGGTGTAAATGCACCAAAGATTTAAAACAGATCCACTCAAACCACTAGAGGAAATGGTCTTTTTGTTTTAGCCAGATGTTCTAAAAGTGTAAATACATGGTCAATAACTGAGATGACTAATCCAGGGGGCGAATCGTGGAGGACACGCATGGTTAGTGTGCGCAGGAAACAAAGTGCTTATTAGGGATTTGGACTGGCTGTCCGGGATAAACTGCAGACCACATACAGAAGAAATATCTAAACAAGTGTCAGTAAACAGATTCCAGAGAACATGGCCCCAGTGCTGAAAGAAGATGTAAGTTTTGGAAATGGTGTAATTGTATGATTCATACTTAGTGCATCATATAGCACTTATTTGCCTCTGTGCAAAAGTCTTATTTCTCCATTTTGGGCATTTCTCACCTTTTTTATATAATCACATATGAGCCTGGCAACCTTTTTCAAATGTTTGAAGACGTCAATACTGAGTAGAAAAATACGGACCCTTATTTCTGTAAGAGACTGTCTGCAAATTTACACACAAAACTTCAACATTCATAGAAATCAAAGGCAAAAGTTTGCCTATATGAAGTTGCTTGATCTATTTGTTTGATGATTTGATGTTAAGACCATAAAAAGCTTAATGTTTTGCTTTACAGTGGAATGACATGATTTCTGTTGAAAGTAACACATAATAGAATGTATATGCAAGAAATTTATGAAATGTCGGTCATTGCATGCTTTCACAAAACACATGTGAACTATGTTGATTTGGGAATTTCCAGGTGATCCAGGAGAAAAAGGTGACAAAGGAAATCAAGGGCGATCAGGATATGGAAACCCAGGTCCTCCAGGTCTTCCAGGCAAGGATATACAGTTTCACTAAGCTCTTTGCTATGTAAACAGGGGAATTACACTTCTTTATTATTTTTTTTACTAGATTACATCCTACAAAGGGAACTCCCATTTCACAAGCTGTAGATACTTTAGGTTTTCTTTTGCTGTCTGCCAAATGGCCTGGGTATTGCACCAAACTGATGCTTTGAATTTTGAAGACACATACCAGCATAAACATATTCCAAACAGCCATAAAGCAATCAGTAGTGGTAACAGATTCAGCATGTCAGAGGGAGCATCACAAACATTTAAGTGGAAAAGAATTTGGCATTGAAGACAGTCGGAAAACATTTCACATTATTCTGGCTCTGACAGTCATAGACACTAAGAATTCAGGCCAAATGACGCACATGAAACGTATATTCAGATGGAACCCCTAGAGCCATTTTATTACCTTATAACAGACAATACTCAGATAACAACTTTGGTTTTATGAGGTATACAGAATGCAAAAGTTTGCACACCCCCAGTTAAACTATGTTTTGTTGATTATCTGTGAAAATAAGTAAAATATTAGCATCTCATCTATATCCCACGTGTCAAACACAAGGCCTGACTCACTGCTTTACCACCAGCCAATAAACTCACAGAAAAAGACATGACATAAACGTAAAGTAAAACTCAAACTATGACACACTTTTTTTCTTAAACAATGTGCCAATTTACATTAAAAATTATGAACATACATCATCTAAAAAAATGAAAATGAAGAGTATTTTAATACTTTATTTCTTTAAGAACGTATTTGGTTTCAGCGTCGCTCCAAAAGCATTTTGCTGCGTCTTGCTGTGACGCTGCTCATGTATTTCCAGTGCTGTCGTCTTTTTTCAAACATATACAGACTGCAAAATCCGAAAGAAATCAGAGTAAGAGTTTACATGCACCGACAAATCTGATTACTGAGCTACAATCCAGCTCTTGGATTTCTAGACCTTACTCTGATCTAAGAAATCAGGGTGTGCTGTTTACACAGCCATTTGAAATCAGATAATCTGATTATGATCAGATTATTGAGTGCGTGTAAACAAACAATTTGTTTTTAATTAAAATGATCTTTGAATAGTTCATGTATTCTGTGCCTATTTTGCTGTTGCAGTTTTTTTGTATATTTTGAATAAAAATGGCCAGTTGGGGTCATAGTTATATGTTAAGTAAAATGCAATAAAAACAGATCTGTTGAAATTTTTAAGTGATACTTTTTTGATCCCACAACCGGGGAAATTCCACCTCCACATTTAACCCATCCGTGAAGTGAAACACCACATACACACTAGTGAACACTAGGGGGGCAGTGAGCACACTTGCCCAGAGTGGTGGGCAGCCCTATCCACGGCGCCCGGGGAGCAATTGGGGGTTAGGTGTCTTGCTCAAGGACACCTCAGTCATGGACTGTTGGCCCTGGGGATCGAACCGGCAACCTTCCGGTCACAGGGCCAGCTCCCTAACCTCCAGCCCACGACTACCCCAAATGTGGCTCTTTTAGTGGTTGAGTTTGACACCTACACATAGCAAATTTAAATATGGCATTTTTATCGCTTTGGTGATAGAGTTTAACATGTGGGGTAAAAGTAAGCTGTAAAACATGAAACATGCCACATATTAACCATAAGTCTTACCATAATGCTAATACTTTTTCTTGTCATAGGTCCAATGGGTCCACCAGGGGCCAGCAAACTGGGTCACCCAGGCAAACCAGGCCTGCCCGGTCGTAATGGAGAAGAGGGTAAAAGAGGATACCCTGGAGAACCTGGTTCACCAGGCGTGTGCCATCCATCCATGTGCTACGGTGCAATGTTAAGGAGGGATCCTTTCAGTAAAGGCCCAAACTATTGAAACAACCTTGGATGAAACATGGACAACCAGTCTGGATGTGGTGCTCAGTGAATGAGAGAAAAGTTAACAGCAAACCGTTTCAATCTCAGGATGATCATATTTTCAAGGGCGTCTCTGATGAGCGGAGACATCAAGTACCTCCAATAGTGTAAATAATGAAACGCACGCATGAAAAAAATGTCGTAAACTTCGTCATTGTTTCACTTGCTTTTCTGTGTCGTAGACTGAACAGCTGCCTTGGGTTACTGACCGTGGGTCTTTTATAGTATGCAAAATGCAGCAGATCTATGGGAGTAAAGGCATCTAGTGTCTGGAGCCCTGCACTGCCTGCAGACTTTGAATTGAACAGACGGCACTACTCGTTTCCTGACTCTGTAGCTCCCCCCAGTGTTTGTCTGTAGCTTTTCAACCATCCTGCAGTATCACACCTCTTTTAGCTAGTTTGCCTTATTTAATATGATCAAAAAGCATCGTCTGTCCAGACGTTAATCATCATTCTGTACGTTCTATGCGTTCTGACATCATGTTTCGTCCATAGCTTAAATGTAAGCCAAAAAATTGCATGCTTTTCATACAAGTTGGCTCTCTGTCTGCTAATCTATTAAATGAATGCCTCATTTTCCTTACTAGAGGAGGAGAGGAGAGAATAGTAGACGAGGATCTTGCCCATTTTAGGATTATTATCATTATTGTGGATTATGAATGTGAGCTTGTTATAAAAGAGCACTGCTATGCTGTCATGAATCACAAAACTTTTCTTGGTTGCTCATCCAGCAATTCAGTTACTCTTATGAACGGACAACAAGTCCACTTTTTGAAAGAATTTTTGTAATGTTTAATTTCTTATTGTCAATGTGTTTTTATGACGTAAATTACTTTTGATAATATTAATTAAAACTTTTTTTTTTAATTAAGTTTCCTGTCCCTTATTTTGTGCCATGTTGAATGGAAACAAACACTTCAGTCATTTCAAACTCTCAAAGCAATAGTAACATAATAAATCAATTTTATTATGATAATAATCAATGATAAATAACTGAGTTCAAGATTGGCAAAGACCCGTCTGATAAAATATTATATTAGAAAGATAGTAATGGTTAAAAGAGGGCAGCTCGACTCCCTAAATGGGTTTCGGTCAATGCTGATCTACACGCTAATGTGGTTGGTTATCTAAATTATCTGCTACTGGAATGAGACACTTTCAATAAATAAAATTCTTTTAAACAGGTAAAAAAGGACAAATAAGTTGAATAAACCCATCAAGAATCTCAAAATGAGAAATATTAGATATCAAGATGAAATATAAGATGCTACGATATTGTTTCTGCAGCATAACACAATCTTAGCTAATCTTTTTGATATAAACAAAAAATAAATCTGACATTTGATGTTTACGCATCATTTAATCTTCATTTTGTGCCATTTCATATAATTTACACAGGTGCTTCCACACTACAGACCAAACAGCACTGCTGCCCCAGCACTACTATCACCAACTCCTGAACAAGAGACCCCTAAAACCACACCTATTCACTCATTCATTCAGTATTCAGTGCATAAAGTATTGGCAATTTATGTTGGAATGATTTCACAAAACTAAATATCTTTAACACAGATCAGGCATAACATCATGACCAGCTTCTTGTTTCTATGCTCATTGTCCATTTTATCAGCTCCACTTACTGTATAGATGCACTTTGTAGTTCTACAGTTACAGACTGTAGTCCTATGGGAGGCACGTCCTGCCAAAAAGGAAATGGAAGGTCGCGGGTGGGCTGGAGCCTATCCCAGCGGTCATCGGGAGGAAGGCAGGATACATGAAAACAATAAAATATAAACGCAAAACTATTTGCCATTTCTTTTTCCAAACATCTACGCAAATATCCTGCCAAAATTGAAAATGGAATGAAATGCCTTTTGCAATTTCATTTTTCACATGAGCCGTTTGTGACAAAAATAAAAATAATTTGAAAACAGCTATCATTTCATTTTAGTCATTATTCTGGTTTCTCACGGCCAAATCTAAAATGAAAAAGCTAACAGACAGATGAAAACACAAACTTCACTTTGGCTTTTCTTCATGAAACGCAGAATACGTGTCAAACCTAAAATAAAAATGTGAAGTTTTACGTTTTTATTTCCTTTTCATAGCGATCGGCTGCTAATCTGACAAAATTGAAATGAAAATAAAATGAATAAATCAAAAGCAAAGTGACCGTTCGTGATTCTGTTTTAAAGCGCTGACGCACTTTAACTGTCAGAATGAAAATGAAAAACGAACATCAGCGCCACCTGCTGGAGGTTCACTTTTCATTTTCCAGTTTTCTTTTTCTATCTGACCAACATGCAAATATATGTTAATTAGCACTAGGCGGGGCTACGGGGTACATTTTAGGACATCCTCAGCCGTCCGAGGAAAAACACCGTAATGTCTCAGACCTGGTGACCAAATGGCCCCAGAGACAAGGTATCAGACCAAACGGCCTCAGAAAAAACTGAAAAAAAGTAACACTGGCATTTATAGAGATACACCACAGTTTTCTAAGTTATACGAACCAGCCTGTGATCGACCAGGCTTGCGTTTGGTCTGATGCCTTTTCTCGGAGGCCGTTTGGTCTGATGTTCAGTTTCACCAGATCTGAGTCATGACGGTGTTTTTTCTGGAGACTCAAAGTCTTTTATCTTGAGCAATGATGGCGATTCTGAGGCAGACGGCTGAGGATGTCCTAAAATGTACCCCGTAGCCCCGCCTAGTGCTAATTAACATATTTGCATGTTGGTAAGATAGAAAAAGAAAAAGAAAACTGGAAAATGAAAAGTGAACCTCCAGCAGGTGGCGCTGATGTTCGTTTTCATTTTCATTCTGACAGTTAAAGTGCGTCAGCGCCGAAAACAGAATCACGAACTGTCACTTTGCTGTTGATTTATCCATTTTGCATTTTCATTTTAATTTTGTCAGATTTGCAGCCGATCAATATGAAAAGGAAATAAAAACGTAAAACTTCACATTTTTATTTTAGATTTGACACATATTCTACGTTTCATGAAGAAAAGCCAAAGTGAAGTTTGTGTTTTCATCTGTCTGTTAGCTTTTACATTTTAGATTTGTCCGTGAAAAACCAGAATAACGACAAATGAAATGATAGCTGTTTTCAAATTATTTTTATTCGTCACAAACGACTATATATAAATAAATGAAATGCCTTCATTTGCAATTTCTCAATTTTGGCAGGATATTTGCGTAGATGTTTGGAAAAAGAAATGGCAAAAAGAGGTTTGCGTTTACATTTTATTGTTTTAATTTTCTTTTTGGCAGGATTTGCCTCCCATAGTAGTCCATCCGTTTCTTTGATACTTTGTTACCCTGTTCTTCAGTGGTCAGGACCCGCATGGACCCTCACAGAGCAGGTACTACTTAGGTGGTGGATCATTCTCAGCACTGCAGTAACACTTACGTTGTGCTGGTATGAGTGGACCAGACACAGCAGTGCTGCTGAAGTTTTTAAACACTGTCCACTCACTGTCCACTCTATTAGACACTCCTACCTTGTTGGTCCACCTTGTAGATGTAAAGTCAGAGACGATAGCTCATCTGCTGCTGCACAGTTTGTGTCATCCTCTAGTCCATCATCAGTGGTCACAGGATGCTGAGCACAGGACACTGTTGGCTGGATATTTTTGGTTGGTGAACTATTCTCAGGCCAGCAGTGACACTGAGGCGCTGAAAAACTCCACCACTGCTGTGTCTGATTCACTCAGACCAGCGCAACACACACTAACACACCACCACCACCATGTCAGTGTTACTGCAGTGCTGAGAATGCTCCACCACCCAAATAGTACCTGCTCTGTGAGGGTCCATGGGGGTCCTGACCACTGAAGAACAGGGTGAAAGGGGGCTAACAAAGTATCAGAGAAACAGATGGACTACAGTCTGTAGAATTACAAAGTGCAGCTATAGAGTAAGTGGAGCTGATAAAATGGACAATGAGCATAGAAACAAGGCGGTGGTCAGAATGTTATGCCTGATCGGTGTATGATATGATATTATGGATGTTTTAATTGGCAATTCCCATCAGCTTGTACAGTCTGAAAGCCTCCGATACACCACCCAACAAAAAGTCGAGAAAGAGGTTTTGGATGAAAGGGGACAATCTGCTGAGAACTACTTTCATTTTTTCCCCCATCAGGGTGTGACCAAAAGCAAAGGAGCACAACAAGGAGTCAATTTGAACATTTATTACCCCTTATGATAAGAAGATAGAGGATAAATAGGCTCTGATGCTTTGAAAAACATTAAGGCCAAATCTGTAGCATTTTGTCTTGTACAGTTTTTTTCCAGAGTGGGATTCCCAAAATAAATTTTAACTGACAGAGGTTCCAATTTTATGTCAACACTTTTAAAACAAGTCTACAACTTGCTTGGCATTAAAGGACTGAGAATGACTCCCTACCATCCTGAAACAGATGGTTTAGTAGAGCGTTTTAATCAAACATTAGTGCAGATGCTACGGAAATTTGTGAATGAAAGTGGGTCTCACTTTCAGGGACTAGGCTGGCTTTTATAAGAGTTTGAGCGCATCCTGCGTCTATCAGAGCATTAACGGTTTGACCATTGTAATACGTTTGTAATGACTTCACTGGGTATTGGGACAGTATTAGGCTCAGGACCCACTACACTGGGCACATATTACTTGATTTTTTTTTACCACATTTGGGCACACAGGCTTTTTGTGACCTACTTGACCACAGCTATAAAAGACGATAGTCTCTGTACCATGAGGATTAACACGCTCAGTCTTTCTCACATGTCCATGGACTTACCCCCTTCAGCAGTCACAATTGGACGATGGGGTGATGGCCTATCTTTGTCCATTTTCCAGTGGGTGTAACTCCAGGGCTGATTTTTACACCTAGCAGCAACAAATACATCGGCAAGCCTTGCTGCTTCTTCTGCAGATGGTGGATCATGTTCTCTGATCCACACTTGCAACTCTGGGCACAGCATTCTCAGAAATTGCTCCAGGATAATCTCCCCAATTTGCTTGACAGGCTTTGTTGTAGGTTTCACCCGCTTTTGATACAGGTCCCTCAATTTGACATACACCTCTTTTGGTGTTTCTGCTGCCGACACCTCTAAGGAACGAAACCTCTGACGATAGGTCTCTGCATTGATTGAATACTTCTTCAGTATGGCCTCCTTTACCAATGCATACTCACTCGACTCATCCACATCCATGGAAACATAGGCACTGCGGGCCTTCCCCGTCAACAAAGGCACTAACCTTATAGCCCATTCATCCTGAGGCCACCTGCATGCTATGGCTATCCGCTCAAAGGTGGTCAGATAATGTTCTATGTCATCTGTCACTGCCAGCTGCTGCAATTTTGGCTCTTTGGGAGGGTGAACGTGGGTTTCCTGACGAGAACTTAGGGAAGTGATAAGTGATTGCTCAGGCTCTTCACCCATTCTTGGTCGTACATCCTCCATAGATGTGCGTTGGCTCACCTCCTCCTGCAACAGATGGAACTGATGTTGTAAGGACTTCCACCTTGTCTCTTGTTGAGCTGCCTCTTGCTCCAGACGAGTATCCCTTGCTTGCTGTTCGACCAGAAACTGGCAGAGCATTTGCCTGAGATCCCTGGTCTCTTCCTCTTCCTGCAGCCACTGTTCAACAGTTCCACCTCCACCTCCAAAGGGCGCCTCCGGCTCCTGTTGAAGCATCCTGGACTCCACTTGCTGCTCAGCCCGCGGCTTCTTTGGCGCCATGATGCCCCAAAACTCCAAACTACTGTGCCTCCAGTCTGGACACATCCCACCACTGCCACCAAATTGTCAGGGTGTGACCAAAAGCAAAGGAGCACAACAAGGAGTCAATTTGAACATTTATTACCCCTTATGGGGACACAAGGTTCTGGCCAGGCAAAAACCTCCTTTTCTTTTTTTTCTTTTCTCCCAAAACAGGGCAACATGGCCACTTTTAACAACATGGGTGAAACCATCAACAATCCATAATATAATAATAATAATCTTTATTTGTATAGCACCTTTCATACATACATGCAACTCAAAGTGCTTTACAGAATAAATAAAAAGAAAACAAAGATAAGCAAAACACATTAAAAGAAATAAAGATAGAAGGAAACAAAATAAAATAATGAAAAAACTGAAAAAGATAAAATGAAAGAGATAGAACAGACAAAAGTTTCTTAACTAAAAGCAGATCTAAACAGAAAGGTTTTAAGATTACTCTTAAAGCTGTACAGGGATGTAATGCCTCTTAGCTCCTCAGGAAGAGAGTTCCAAAGCTTTGGGCCGTAGTGGCTAAAAGCACCCTCGCCAATCTTTAACCGGGTTTTAGGAATCACCAGTAGATTACTGTTTGAAGACCTGAGAGACCTGACAGGAACATATCTCACCATCATTTCACTGAGGTAAAGAGGAGCAAGACCATGAAGACATTTAAAAACCATCACCAGAACCTTAAAATCTATTCTAAAACTGACAGGTAACCAGTGCAGTGAGTGGAGTGCAGGTGTAATATGATCTCTCTTTCTTCTGCGGGTCAAGACCCTTGCAGCAGCATTCTGAACTCGCTGTAGGTGAGAGATAGAGCTCTTTGGGAGAGCAGATAAAACAGCGTTGCAATAATCTATCCTTGATGTGATAAATGCATGGACAAGTTTTTCACTATCAGCAGGAGAGAGCATATCTCGGACCTTAGCGATGTTTCTAAGGTGAAAATAAGCTGTCTTGCATGTAGTCATGATGTGTGATTTAAAGCTGAGCTCATTATCAAAAGTGACGCCCAAGTTCTTAACACATTGTTTGGCCTTCAGATTCATTTGATTTAAATAAGTCTGAACATCATTCTTTTGTGAATCACTGCCAATAACAAGAACCTCTGTCTTCTCTTTATTTAATTGCAGAAAATTGTCTGACATCCATATCTGTATATCACCTATGCACTCAAACAGTGTGCTAATTGATTTTAGGGCTTTAGGTTCTAAAGAAATGTAAAGTTGAGTGTCATCTGCATATTGATGATAACTAATACCATGTTTGTTAATGATATGTGGTAATGGAAGCATATATAGGTTGAACAGTAAAGGCCCAAGAATTGATCCTTGGGGGACGCCACAAGTTATTTTTTGACGTGTGGAGGAAGAGGTACCTAATGCAACATAGTAATCGCGCCCAGTTAGATACGATCTAAACCAGTCTAAGACTAAGCCACTAAGGCCTACCCAGCTCTGTAGTCGATCAATAAGTATTTCATGATCAACAGTGTCAAAAGCAGCGCTTAAATCTAGGAGAAAAAGGACTGAGAGTTTGCCTGCATCTTTATTCAATCTCAGGTCATTTACTACCCTAACTAGTGCTGTTTCAGTGCTATGGAGAGCTCTGAAACCGGACTGAAAAGTGTCATTTATTTGGTTTACTTTAACATAATCATTCAACTGGGTTGACACAACTTTTTCAATGATTTTGCTAAGAAAAGGAAGGTTAGATATAGGTCGATAATTATTGAGAAATGTGGGATCAAGATTTCTGTTCTTTAGTAGTGGTTTAACCACTGCAGTTTTAAGAATATTAGGGAATTCTCCCAGTTGCAAAGACTGATTAACAATCATTAGAACTTCATTAGATAATGAGCTCAGAACCTGCTTGAAAAAGCATGTTGGTAGAGGGTCCAGTTCACATGTAGAGGATTTAAGTGATGAAATCACGTCAAATAGTGTTACCATAAGGTACCTTCTCCACCAACAGTAACTAACAGATTACATTTAGCTTAATAACGCTGTTTCCCATTTCACAGCACATTCCCAACACACAAAATAATATTTCAATATTAGGTATAAAAACAGTAATGTTACACATTATTCACATAGCTCTGAGTACTTCTGGTTTACCCCCTAGAAAGGTTCCAGATAGTCTAGTCCACATTTCCCAGAATTCCAAGCGCTCTGTAAGCCCACACTCCCTCTTAAACACCACCCATGCTGCAGACATGGTTCCTGGGGAACAAACAAAGAAGGTGGCAAAACACATCTGGTGAGCTCAATAAAGTGTTAAAACTGTTCCAACCCATGGTCTGACTATTCTTGCTAGTGTGCACTCCTAGTATAGAAAAGTATACATTTTAACGATGTTAAATTAGCAACCATTAACACAAGATATGAGCAGTGTTAGAAATGTTACAAAGAATCAGAGCTATATACATAGTATAAATAACAGTGTATTTCTATACTTATGTGGAGCACCTTAAAAACTGCCTTAAACTACATGAAATCCCCAGCACACTCCAATACCCAACACACACAACCCATGTTGATGTTACATGTGGGGACCATAGTGGGCCATCACATCCCCTCACTGCAAAAAAATGGAAATTCATCCATCCATCCATTTTCTAAGCCGCTTCTCCCTCAGGGTCGCGGGGGGTGCTGGAGCCTATCCCAGCGGTCATTGGGCGGAAGGCAGGATACACCCCGGACAGGCCGCCAGTCCATCGCAGGGCAGACATACAGACACAGACAGTTACTCACACGCTCACACCCAGGGGCAATTTAGCATATCCAATCGGCCTGACTGCATGTCTTTGGACTGTGGGAGGACACCGGAGAACCCGGAGGAAACCCACGCAGACACAGGGAGAACATGCAAATTCAACACAGAGAGGATCCCGGTCACCCGGCCGGGGACTCAAACCCAGGCCCTCCTCACTGTGAGGAGGCAGTGCTACCCACCACACCACCGTGCTGCCCAAAATGGAAATTGCATTTACCTGCATACAGCATACAGTGGCCTACAGTACCAAATAACCTGATTTAGAACAGCAAATAACTACAGTGTAGAAAAGAGGTGAAGAAGAGGGTGCAGGCAGGATGGAGTGGGTGGAGACGGATGTCAGGGCTGATGTGTGACAGAAGGATAGCAGCAAGAGTGAAAGGGAAGGTTTACAAGACAGTAGTGCGTCCTGCTATGATGTATGGTTTGGAGACTGTGGCTCTGTCTAAAAGACAGGAGGCTGAGCTGGAGTTGGGGGAGATGAAGATGCTGAGATTTTCGTTGGGAGTGACAAGGCTGGACACGATTAGAAATGAGCAGATCAGAGGGACAGTGAAGGTGGAGCAGTTTGGAGATAAAGCCAGAGAGGCCAGGTTGAGATGGTTTGGACATGTGTTGAGGAATAGTGGATATATTGGTCAAAGAATGTTGGAGATGGAGCTGCCGGGTAGAAGGAGAAGAGGTAGACCTCACAGAAGGTTTATGGATGTAGATTTCTATACAGCACCATGTGTTTAATGCTTGACATCATAATAACAGAAGAACCCTTTTTGGTGCTATAAAGAACCACTTAGAAACAGTTCTATATAGCATCCAACAGAGTTCATCTATTGTTACAAGCTCGACATCATAACAATAGAAGAACCCTTTTTGGTGCTGTATAGAACCACTTACAAATGGTTCTATATAGCATCCAAATGGGTTCTTCTGTTGTTACAAGCTTGACATCATAACAACAGAAGAACCTTTTATGGTGTTACAAAGAACTGCTTTCAGAAATGTCCTATATAGAACCATATACAATACATTCTCCATCAATCTGAAGAACTACTTCACCATGCGACCATTCAAGCATGAAATGATGCCATACAGAACACTTGATTCTAAACAGAACCCTTGAGAACCATTTTAAATAAGTTAAATTTAATTAAATTTAATGTTTTCCATGCAACTATCCTATTTACATTAGAGGAAATGCATCCAAAACTAAGTAAAAATTAATATTTGTGAAGGACAGAGAGAAAGAAGCTCTCAGCTCTAAATGTTTGACGATTTAAAGACTGTGATGTTACCTGTACTTCCCTGATGTGGCTCCTTCATGCCTCGTTGAATACTTAGCATTAGCTGCTTGCTGCTCAACAGAAAGGGCTATTAGACCAACTCTTTCACAAAACAGCAGAGTTCTGAAGGGAAAATACAGTAGTCTTCATTTTTAGCATGGAAAAGTTTACTGTAACACTATAACAGGTTTCAGTGAAATTACCTCACAAACCAACTGTCACCTTCCTGCCGTCTCAAAAGCAGAGACGTGTCTATTTGCAGCACCGCATGCACAACTAGGCTAAGACCAAAACTGCATCAGAGCCACTGATAAAGGGAAGTAACCGAAATTAATCCTCTCTAAATGTACTTTACTCACGTTTTAAGCTGCTATAGACCATAATGATATCACGAAAATTGCCAAATGAATTAAAGGTGCAATAGCTGTACCTTGGAGATCAGCTTTTCACGCTAGCATTTAGCTAACTATGTTAAGTAAACAAGCTAGCTGGCTAACGCTACTCAGTCGTAAAGGCTCAGTTTCAAATACCTCCATACTCCCTATGTAGTGCACTAGGTAGGTGTCCTAAACCCAAATACTGTTTATATATAATTCAGATATCAGCTCCACGGCCAACATTAGATCCGTGTTTGGGCGCAGAAGTCAGATAGTGATGCAGAGTCGATTGTAAAAGAACCGATTCTTTGACTCCGACTGGGAGTCGGGGTCGACTCTCGGTCAATGACTCGGAGAGTCAAAACGCTTGGAGTCGACTCTTGTTTTTCGTTGTTATTGGGCGGAGGTGTGAAAGAGTCTCACCAGCAATGAACAATAATAAGAAAAACCGGGAACAAAAAAACATCCATCCATCCATCCATTTTCTAAGCCGCTTCTCCCTCAGAGTAACAAAAAAACGAAAAAAAAAAAAAAAAAAAAAAACAAAAAAAAAGATTTTTCCTAGAACGTCGTGTAAAAGAGGATGAAGCTTCTTGTTCAACTTTTCTGTTCCACCTTAAATGAGCTGCAGTTACATCCTGGGGTTGTATTGAGGTAACTGCTGCACCATTTAAGGCGGAACGTTAAAAAGTTGAGCCAGCCATATAAGTTGAGCCATATAAGCCAGCTCCAGATCTTACTTTGTATATTGTACGATTTTTCATCATATCCCTGTAATAGCTACCCAAAAAAATGGGGAAATTACGTTTAGTACTGTTCATTTTGGGACGGTCTTGGTTGAAATAAGGTGAGGTCGAGGAGCCTTTCTCAAACGCTAGAGGGCGCTCCCGAGCGAGTCTAAAATGAATGGGTCGACATGGAGCATTTGAGCAAAATAGTTTATAGATGCTTAAACATTTTAAATGTAAAAGAATACAATCGTTTCTGGAAAATAAAACATTTTAACACCGCTGTTATATTTTTAACAGCTTTTAAACTCGAGTTATAGGAGTTTAAAATGCCGCCTCATGTACGTTCATGATGTTAGTGAGCGCGAACAGCCAATGAGCTGCTCCGCTCGCCAATCAATCATCCCGCTCTAGCAGTAAAGCCCGCCCCCTGATGCCCGAAGCCTGTTTGCTGTAGGAAAAAGGGAAATATCGGTAAGATTACTTTGTTTTTTTAGTGAAACACATCCTTGTACTTTCTCAAATTAAAGAAAAGTTCTGGTCAAACGATTAGAAACTATTTTAACTCTTCGTTTTTAATTTTCGTTTTTCTTTTTTCATTTTTGTTTTTGGTGAGGCTGAACTGCACTGTTACAGCTCCAAAGTCTCGAAGATGGTACTTTTACACTGGCCAATGCTCAAACAAGACCTAGTTTAATACTACAGGAATTTCTACAGGATGCCTTCAAGAATCTTTCATGGAACATGGGCAATTTCTGTTGGTTAGGTTAATAAATATTACGAGTAAATATTAAATATTTTTCATTATATACACATCTAAATCTTGTACTTTCTTACAGCACTACTACAGTTCTTTTTTCGTTAGGAACTCTTTGTTTAACGTGCAACTAGAGGCATAGTCATAAGCGAGCTGGCTGTGAGGCTGGGCACTCGGATACTGGACGAACAAAAATCTGAGCTTACATGTCATCTGTACAAGCCTGTTTTGAATGAAATATTTCCAAAGTCAATGATGTGTGAATGCCTTCAGACTTCCTCAGATCCCCTATTCATCTAAAGCTAGTCAGCGTAAATGTCTGATCTGATCAGTATATGGGCTACAGTTGAGCTGTTGGATGTGGCTGGCTAACGGGCAGAAGTTTATGTATTTATTATCTTTACAGAATTTGAGTGAAAATTAATCTGGAATTTGTGCTTTAATGTGAGTCAGGCTCCTAGCAGTCCAAAATCCCACTCTTGCCTCTTCTTCTTCTTCTTCTTCTTCTCCTTCTTTCGGCTGCTCCCTTTAGGGGTCACCACAGCGGATCATCTGCCTCCATCCTGCCCTATCCATTGCCTCCTCTACTTTTACACCAACCACCTCCATGTCCACCTTCACTACATCCATAAACCTTCTCTGAGGTCTACCTCTTCTCCTTCTACCCGGCAGCTCCATCTCCCACATTCTTTGCCCAATATATCCCAAATAATCCCACTCTTGCCATCTATGATTATTTTTGCAGTTGTACTATGGCCCTTGGCCTTTGTAAGACGTATGAACAGTAGTTCTGAAGATCCATATTCTACAATGACCAAGATGTTTTGGAAAATCTGACCCTGGATCAATCATCATTAAGGTCGTGTTAGACAAACCATGAAGCTGACAAGGTGCTCACATTGCTTTCATATATATATATATATATATATATATATATATATATATATATATATATATATATATATATATTAGGGCTGTCGAAGTTAACGCGATAATAGCGCATTAACGCTATCTCAATTTAACGTGATAAAAAAATAGTGCTGTTAACGCAAATCCTATTTGGCCCTGCGAGTCATCCGTAGTTCATGTTGAGACTTGACCGTGCGTCTCTCATTAAGAGTAGAGGAGTGAGCCAATCAGACTGAAAACAGTCGGATTACAGATTCAGACTGAGGTGTTTATTCTCACTCTGTTCAACAATCTGATGAAAATCTTTGTTTACCTGCTCGCTACAAGTAATCAGATGCAAAAAGACGCGCGTGCGTGGAGCAGCGCTGAGAGTAAACGTTACCATGACAGCGAACATCGCGTGAGGTCCAGTCCGCGCGAGACGAGTTTCCAGTTGACGCGCTTGTGTTTTTAATGGCTTTAAACTGATTTCAGACTCAGAAAAACGTCCTTCACACGTACTTATAAAGGAAGTGGCGAGAGGAAGACGTCATGCTCTGAGACACATAAACTGGACGTCCGTCCCACCGCCGTCTTTTAAAGCTCAGATTATAAACTTCGTCTCTGCAGACCAGTTTCTGCTCCGCCATGTTAAACGGTATAAACCTCTCGCTGACTCACGGACTTAAACTTTCCGATAGGGAGTGTAATCGGATTCAGGCGTTTACTCGGTTATTATTCTTCTATTTAACGGATTATTTAGAGGTTTACCCACCTCGTTCAGTCGGATAGAAACTGTATTCCGAATGGCCTCAATCGGACCAGACTATTCCGATTGAGGTGTTTACATGGACATATTCTGTTCCGATTGAGCTATTAGTCGGATTATTAACAGATTGTTAGGCGTAACAATGAGTAGCCACGTTTACATGCTGTTTACAGTGCTGTAGCACTGTGGTATGACACTACATGTCTTTAATGAAGTCCAACTTTGTGTAATTTATTTTTGACTATTCTATTTATGGTATTGATGGTACCATGGTATGGAATTTGAAAGCATTCATTTGCCCCTAAAGAGGAACTTTGGCTCATTCTGAGGATATAGCAGCAATTACATGCCAGTAACACTCAGCTTGTGGAGTGGGTGTGGCTAAAGATCAGCATACCTCCACTCCAAAATCAGTTGACCAGTAGATACTGAAGGTGAAAGATCTACACACCCTTAAAGTGTCTCACAACGTTTAAATAACATTGATTTCATTCTCATTATTGGAATTTGTAATATATTTTTTTATATTTTCACAATACATTTTTGCTCGTGGGTTTTATAGTTTTGTTAAAAACTTGGCACCAAAATAAACCCATTAATTAAACTGTTTATACCAGGAAATCACAGCATAATGAAAAACTTTCCATCAGGTGCAACTTTATCAGATGACTGACTTTATTTAGTCACAGTTTCTCAAAGTTAAATCTCACAGCACTGTACAAGTGAACTCTGCTGCCCTCTAGTGACTAACTGACATTAAAACTCCATTTAAAATGTGAGCACTTGCTTTATAATACACTGGTCAGCATGGATGGACAATACCACTCACTTTCTCTTTGATCTGTGATACTAAATACCACATTTGTGATCTCCAGCAACACAGCTGGATACAGATTACATTTCAGCAAATAAGATGGGCTGTGAGATGCTTTACAGATTGACTGGATGAAAACCACATTCAGCTTCAATTGGCACATATTGAAAAAACTGAGCTGAACCTGATATTGCCACAGTTTATGGTTCTATTTATCATATGAAGGGGTATTACTTTTTTGGCAGATGAAATTGTCAATATAAAAGCATGTTTTAGATAATATTCCTCCTTTTTAACTTGTAACTTTTTTGTAGAACTGTTGTATAAAAACAGCAGAAGATTGAACATTGTGTGTTATGCTGAACAACATCATGCCTGTAATGGACTACTGCAGTCACCCTCAGTTTATACATCTGCATGATGTTATTCACTATAATTGCTACTGCTTAAGTAGCGCATGATTAAAAAGCCTACAACAGGAGGGGATGCTATGGATAACACTGCCACATGAAATGAGAATTTCAGTGGAATGGTGATAGATCAGAAAAATGGTGATATTATGAGATCACTGCTCCATGTTCCATCATTTTTCAGCATTTGACACAATTTAGAAATGCCTTTTGCTGTTTATATTCTTTGTAAATTTGATGACTAATGGACCAAAAGAAATGGCCAAAATTTACTTGGAAAAAAGTCTTGTTGCATTGACTTACATTAGAAGTACAGTAGGTTTTTTCCTTCTGTAAAGTTCTCATGTTGGAGGCACAAGGTTTTATTTCGACATCAGTGATATGCAATCATAACTACAAGAGAAGGAATCTGAGTAGGGCTGTTTTTGAATATTTGGGAGTCTTTATGCTTGCACCTCATCAACCTCAATCATATTCTCAGTCATATAAACTATAAAAAACAAACAACCCTGGGTAGCTCTGACCTCAACTGCTCATACCACTTATACAAATGTCCGTGAGGCTGAGACTGCATAAGCAAGAAGAAGGATCCTAAAAATCTCAGTTCAAAAAAGTTGGAACAGTTTGTAAAATGAAAGCAGTGATTTGTACATGCACTTTGACAAGATATGATATATTTTACCTCATTAAAGTGTTTTTCTTTTTTTTTTGGAAATAAACTCTCATTCTAAAAAATGATGTGTGCAACATATTTCAAAAAAGTTGGGACAGGTGCAGTTCCAGACTACACTGTTAAATAAAGGTTCTGTGCAGGTACATTTTTTTCATTCATCAAGGTACAAACAATGTGAATGTTCCCTCAAATGTACAGCAGTGGTTCTAAGGTCTGTTTTTTGTTAACCTTAAATCAGTTTCTCTGGGTGAAAAGTTTGTATTTGTATCTTTTCATAACCGAATGTTTTAAAACAGAACAGTAGAATAAAAGCCTGGAGGCGAGACGGGGTGTGTGGAGTCAGTACAGCTTAGAACACATCATTTCAGTGGATTATGGTTCAGTTATGTTCCCTGACTAAAGGCACTGAGATGTACTCTTGAGAGTTCCATCCTAGTGACGAGGGGAATTGCCCCAGTGACGGTTTAGTACCTTTTTTCCTGAGAGTGTATAAATGTTGTGAAGAGTTAAAAAAAAACAAACTTTGACACAATCGCAAAAAGCAGCATCCTCTGTGAGGAACATTGGGCCTCGTTCTACAATATCTTTTATCTTAAATTTGTTCTTCAAGGGTTCTTAAGTAAAGGGAATGTTTCTATTTCTGACTACGAGGTCTATGTAAAACCCCTGCATGCTTAGAGGATTCTTTGCACAGTAAATTGGTTCTTCAAATTGGTGTAGAATGCATGTAACACCGAGACGGGTTCTGCTATTGTTACAATGTCAAGCTCGTGTACAACAGCAGAACCCTTCATGGTGCCACATAAAGCCATTTTCATAAAAGGTTCTACGGAGAACCATATGCAACACACCATTTGCAAAGAACCATGCATGAAATGGTTCTATATAGAACGATGCTAAACAGAACCATCCCCTTCAGTAAACCCGGCTGGTTTCAGCAGCAGGTGTCCCGCTCACAGTGGACACAGTCCGGTTCGGGGCAGTGGGAAGGCATGCTGGGAATGAGGGGGGCAGGTGTGGTTTCAGCTCCTTTTCCTTTAACTGTGCTCTCAGGTGTCGAGTGTCTCTCAGCTCTGCCTCCTCGTCCCCCCTGAGCCTCGGCGCTGCCTCAGTGCTGCTGCCTGGCCGCTAGAGGAGGAACCGAGCTCCTGTGAGCTCCTGCTGGAAGCGCTGCACGAGCTGAAGGAGCAGCCAGGAGAGCCGAGGAGTCTCTTCCTGCCTTTTTCTCTCCTTCTATCACTTCGTGGAGCTCGGATGGGCTGCAGAAGAGTCTGGAGAGCTGACGAGGTGATGGGGCATCGCTGACCGAGGAGCTCCACGTCTTGGCTGGAACTATAGCAGCGGATGTAGTTTCAGAAATATAGAATCTTTTTTTTCATTTTTGTCCATTCTTTTTCATAACGTTTCATTTTTTTAATTCATACTATTCACTTTTGTTTTTATCAGCATCATTTTTGCTTACTTTTTAAACTTTTTTGCTACTTTTGTTTTACATAAATTGTGTCAAATCCATTAAAAAACGCTCAGTATCGTCATTAATGGTTGGTGCGTTATCATGGAGCTCGGTCCCGCGTGCTGAGCGCGCGCCCTCCCAGTAAACGATGAAGCTGCTCGGCCTTTACGGACTCGTGTGGAGTTGTCTTGGCCTCGTGCAGGGCGCGCGGGCCGCGCTGGCTGACCACCATGTGCACTCGAGCTTCATCTACAGGCGCCTGCGGAACCACGAGAGGCGCGAGATCCAGCGCGAGATCCTGTCCATCCTGGGCCTGCCACACCGCCCCAGGCCCTTCTCCCCGGGCAAGCACGCGTCCTCCGCGCCGCTCTTCATGCTGGACCTCTACAACGCCATGACCACGGAGGACGAGGAGGCGGTCGTGGTGGGCGAGGAGGGCAAAGGGGCGCGTGGGAAAGCGGCGGAGGGCGCGCGTAAAGGCGCCCACGGCCCTCCGCGGCAGCCCTCGCCCAGCCACAGTCCGCGCCTGGCCACCCCGCACGACACCAACTTTCTCAACGACGCGGACATGGTCATGAGTTTCGTCAATATGGGTGAGTAGCGGGCGCGCGTAAAGGGGGCTGCTTTTGCGCGCGCACCTCCCGAACCACACGCTGCGAGGGTCTTCAGTGTGGCACTGACCAATAAACCCCTACACTCATAAAAAAAAACAAAAAATGGATCTTCGAGGGTATCCTGAGTAAAGGCAATGGTCCTGTGTAGAACCGTGAGCCCATTCATGGGTTCTTTCCATGGTAAAATGGTTCTTCAGATTGATGGAGACTGTGCTGTGCATGTAGAACCTTTACGAAAAATGGTTCTATCTGGAACCAAAAAGGTTTTCCAATTGATCTTTTACCAGCTTGACACAGCAACAATAGAAGAACCCTTGTTGGTGCTGTATGGAATCGTTTTCAAAAAAGGTTCTATATAGAACCATATACCGTCGATATGAAGCGCTTCAGCATACAGAGAACAACTGCAGCATGAAAAGGTTCAATGTAGAACTCAGAACCACTGGATCCTTGAAGAACCGTCTTTAAGAGCGTAGCTAAGCTGGCTGTAATTTGAAGCCTATTCAAGCACGTTTTGCACACCAAGAGCATGTAGAACTCATGGTTCTAAATAGAATCGTCCCCTTTATTACAGAACCCTTGAAGAACCATCTTTTTGAGAGGGAAGGTTTGTGATTGAGGTGCGGCTTCAGATCTGATGCAAAAAAAAACAAAAAAACAAGCTCAACTCAAACATTTGAGCTCAGATATTAAAAAATGCTTAATAACAGTCTGACACAAAGATCTGATTTAATTCAGAAAAGATCAAATCTGTAGATGTAGGTGGCTTCATATCTGCTGGTTTTATCACACCCTGTCACACCGCTGTCGGAACAAAACTTTCTCCAAACCATCTCCAAAATGGTCACTTTACAGGAGAAGGAAAAACAAACTTTATTTTTAATGTAAGTCAATGGAACCAGACGTCTTTCCAAGGCATTTTGGGCCGCTTCTTTTGGTCCGTTCATCATGAAATTTGCATGCAATATAAAGGCCAACAGGAATTTTCAAAATATCTTAAAAAACTGAAAAATGAGAAAAATGTTTTATTCCGACAGCTGTGATATAAAAAAATGCACATGTTAATATTCCATGCAAAAATGCTTGGTTTAAAAACAGCAAGCGCATTCAGACCGAACTGTAACATCAATGGAAGTTCATCAAAAGCCATTTTAATCTGGCGTTAAGCTTAATCTAAGTGCAGGAGGATCTATAGATGGGACTGTGATTATGCTGTAGCTTCAGATCTGGCTTTTTCACCATGCATGCAAAAATGCAGGCATTAATATTCCAAGAAAAATGATTCATAAAAAATAGCAAGCACTTCAAAAGCCTGCCGCAAAGATCTGTTTAATTTATGAGTGTGGTTTCAGTCCTAGGCTAGGACTAAACTGTGGATTCTGTGGTGATTTACAATTTAAAAGCATGATTTAGTCTAGCATTAAGATTAGTCTGGTTCTGTGAAAATCTAGGGGTGAGGCTGGAATTATACTGTGGATTTAGAGCTGCTTGTTTTTTTTTTTAGCAACTTGTAAACTTGAACCTAATTATTTTAATCCAAAAGAGCTTCATAATAATAGCAAGTACTTTAAGAGTTCTGTTTTATTTATGATTTATGTTAAAATGATTAAAATCAGTGATGATTTACAGTGTAAAGTATTTTAGTCTAGCATAAGGCTTAATCCAGGTCTGGGAAAGTCTACAGATGGAACTGTGAACAAGCTGTGGCTTCTGATCTGAATTTGTAGCAAAATGCAAACTTTAGTCTAATCATTTCAGGCAATAGCGCTTCATAAAAATAGCAAGTACTTTAAGAACCTGTCACAAAGCTCTGTTTTAATTTATGCTTATAAATAAAAGTATGAAAATCAATGGTGAGTTCAATGTTAAAGGCCTATTTTAGTCTAGCATTATGCTTAACACGGCTCTGGGAAAACCTACAGATAGGACTGTAAACCAGCTGTGGCTTCTGATCTGAGTTTTATAGCAAAACCCAAACTTTAATCCAAATATTTGTGCTCAAATGTTCCGGTACCATTTTCATGTAAAAGTGCTTCATTGAAAATAGCAACACATTTTAAGTGCCTGGCAAAAAAGATGTGTTTTAATTTATGATGATTTTTAAAATGATTAAAATCAATGGTGATTTCAATTTAAAGGCCTATTTTAGTTTGGCATTAGGCCTAATCTGGGTCTGGAAAAACCTAAAGATGGGACTGTGAACAAGATGTGGCTTCTGATATGATAGTTTGCAAACTTTAACCCAAATATTTGCACCCAAATGTTTTCACACCAAACCGCTTCATTAAAAAGTGCAAAAAACTTTTACCGTTTGCTGTTTCTGGCACTCTGTTTTAATTTCTGAGTATGGTTTAAGCCTGGCCTAGGACTAAACTGTAATATCAATGGTGATTGTCCATTTTAAAGCCTTTTTAGGCTAGGATTAGGCTCAGCCTGAGTCTGGGAAACATCTATACACATGACTGTAGTTAAACTGTTGCTGCTAGTTTTATAGCAAACCCGAATATGAGTGCTCAAATATTTCTGTACCACTTTCATGCAAAAGTAGTTTATGAATGATCAGTGAAGCTATAGATGGAAGTTGTTGTTTCAGGTCTGCTAGTTTTATAGCAGCAAACCTTAATCTGAATATTTGCGCCCAGATATTATACTACCATTTTCACGCAAAGGTGAATAATTAAAATATTACGATTATGAAGATCCTGCCACAAAGATCAGTTTTCCTCTATGAATGGCCATTATGACCCAGTTTCTTGGTCATGGATAAAGCCTAGTCTAAGACTGGCTCATCAGATCATCCTAAAAAATACTTCAAGAGAAATTCCTAGTTTTATTCAACCTGAATAAATTAAACGAAGGATTCTTTCAATTAACGGAATTTGTTTTTCACCACAGTATTTTTTGAGGTTGCTCTGATGATCCATTTTTCACAGTGTACACTGTTGCAACAGTGGTGATTTACAGTTTAAAAGCCTTTTTTAGTCTAAGATTGGGCTTAATCTGGGTCCAGGTCAAACAGTAGATGGGATGGTGATTACACTGTGGCTTCAGTTCCGCTAGTTTTAGCACCAGGCATGCAAAACTGCAAAGCATAGTCCAAATATTTGTCCCCAAAATTCTAACCACATTGATGGACTTCTGGTGACCCATACAAACAGGTTCAGCATTTGTTCTCTCTAAACCGATGTCCATTAGGAAACTGCTCCATATTTTTTCCCCATTTGTGAGTCTTGAGCGAAGTTACGTAGCACAAGAAGCACACTGCAAAAATGACATCTTAGCAAGTGAAAAACATTGTGAGTCTAGTCTATATATCTAATATTTCTTATTAATGGACTGTTGTTAGAATATTTTAAGATTATTTAACTCATTTCTATACCTATTTTACATGTTTTGGGTTATTTTATCTCATGAAAGTGTCTTATTTCATTGGCAGATCATTTAACTGGTTTTTCAAGCATGATTTCTTGAAATGAGCAAAATTATCTTCATTATTTCTAAAAACATGAAGTGATTTGCCAATGAAATAAGACACTTTCACAAGATTAAATTGCTGAAAAGAAGTAAAAAGGTCTAGAAATAAGTTGAATAATCTTAAAACATCCTTACGATAATCTCATATTGAGAAATATTAGACATGTTGTCTAGATTTAAGATGTTTTCAGTTGCTAAGATATCATTTTTTGCAGTGTATAAATTAAGGCATCTTAAGTCAGTGCCTCACGGGTCTCAAAGCCACTCACTCAATCTGTAACCCTTTATTAAACATCTGTGAAATTGCTCAGTGTTTAAAACGGCCTGAATTGGCTGAAAGTTTTGGTTCATGTAAACAGCCAATGGAGAAAATGAAGCCATGAGCTGGTGACTGACTTTAGCACTGTGTTGAAATGAAGCTGGAGATTCTGCTTCGCCTTACAACACAGCACTTTTTCAGGGAGTCAGAGAGGTGGTCAGAGTACAAACTCAGGTGTACTTGCTTTTACTTCAATGAAATAATGTCTTAAAGTGCAAGTACAGGTAGCCAAAATGTAGGTGAATGTGCCTTCGGTGAAGCAACGCCTCGAGTAGCAGTAAAAGCTCTCGCCAAAACTACACGAGTAAAAAAGTCAGGTTAAAAACTCTCTGTGAAACGGCAGGGAAGCCTCTTATTTCTCAAAACTAGTAAAGTGATTTGCCAATGAAATAAGACACTTTCACAAGATAAAATTGCTGAAAAGAAGTAAAAAGGTCCAGAAATAAGTTGAATATTCTTAAAACATCTTTACAATAATCTCATAGTGAAAAATATTAGACATGTTGTCTAGATTTAAGATGTTTTCAGTTGCAACAATTAGTCCATCCAGCATCGATCAGCAGAGGAACTTACGTTTTTTAGGTTCTGTTCTTCCCCCTTTGGATCCTTTTGTTCTAAAATAAAGGCGAGAAGGGTGGAAACCAGTAAAGTGGTCCAGGAGCTAAAGCAAGACAATAAACCACACAACAAAAAATGGCATCTTGTCAGGTGAAGTGATCCTAAATGTAATTGATATGTTCAATGTTTACCATTTTGAGATGGTTGTGCACTTATTAGACTGTGCACTTAGATAAGATTATCTAGCTTATTTCTAGACACTTTTCACTTGTTTCGGCTTCTCAACAGGAACCTACATGTCGGATGTTCGCATTTAGTGCCTGTGCATTGCAAAAAATCATCTTAACTATAGTCAAAAAATCTAGCTGAGATTGTTGTGACCTTATTATTAGAATATTTACCTTATTTCTTATTCTTATTTTTATTTTACTTGTTTTAAGTCATCATATTAGGTAAAATTATCTCACTACGTTGCCAGATAATTTTGTTTGTTGTAAGAAATGAGCTTGAAACCAGCAAAACCTGCCAGTATCGTGAGATCATTTTGCTTAATGAAATGACTTACATAAGCCGTAAATAAGAATAAGAATAAGAAATAAGGTACATATTCCTAAACTAAGATTGCAGCAATCTCAGCAGGAAAAATATTAGATTTTTTCTGACTGTATTTAAGATAATTTGACTTGACAAGATGCCGTTTCTTGCAATGCACAAGCACTAAATGCAAACGTCCGACATGTAGATTCCTGTCCTCAAGTTGAAAACACGTGAAATGGTCATTTAAAAATTCACAGAAAAGTACAAACAGGTCAAAGTGTCATTTATGTACATGGATTTATGTATAACCAGTATCAGTATCAGTATCAGTGGTTTGCCTTTGCTTACTTGAATAAAGAACAATTATATAACTCCTGTTTGTATAATCTCTGTTTATAGAGATGACAGTGGAACATTTAGGAGGAAGATACTGAAATCAGTGTCCATACAACTCCATACGTGTTCATGTGGCTGTATAGTGAAGCTTTTGTTGCTGCTTGTTATGTATCATTTTAGCCTAAATCTCATTTCTAGGCTACATTAAGCTGAAATTAATTTGGAAAACCTGAATCAACAGTGCTATGATATTATTCTGTAGTATCGCTGATAGAACAAGAATACTGTATGGCTAATAAAACTGCTTAAGTACATTTGTTCTGCATTTATACTCCATAAGTGACCTTTTCTAAGTGCTAAAACAGCAAGTGATCTTACATTTTTCACAAACGTTCATTTTTATAACATTCTCCTGGAGAAAATATAGCCCAACCTTGCTGGCGCAGCCAGTCCTTGAAACCTCCATAAAGCGGATAAAATAGAACATTATGGTCTCTGGAAATGTAGCGGCAATTGCAGGTTAGAGAGGAAACAGAAAACGGCCACTAAAGAGTGTTATTATATCGGATGATTTGTTTGAAAGGAGAAAGATTTCCTTTTAATAGTAAAGCGTCCACCCATATTCGGTTTCATGTATGATACGAGTACGTGTGTAAGCACACAGGGTGCACAGAGGAGCAGGAAACGTTAAAGACGTTCTCAGAGGCATGCTGAAGCCTTTTGCTGAATTCATGCCATGAAAGGGGAAATTCCACTGATTTGTCAAACAGAATTCAGTGTTAAAGGTGTAGTTCAGACTGGGCTGGTGTGAAGTGGCTCAGTGGTGGTGATAGGAACCAGGGGTCACCATGACTACAACACAAACATAGACATTTTATTTACCATCCAGAACCAGCAGTGAACCTACATGAGTTCATATGTGTAATGTGGATCATAATGAAGTGGTGATAAACCTGAAAAAATAGGGGGACTGTTTTGTCTTCGAATGGTCTCCATCATTAATATATTTTAAAAAATATGTTTTCAGCTGAAATACCTTCCCAGAAACTGTCACAGTACAGTGTCTCAGACATCAGGCAGTGAGTTCATAACCATTTCTTGCGGTAACTCTATGTGAGGGAGCTTTTAAAGGTGGACGTCTGGTTCCTATCACCACCACTGTGAGCAGTTCTGACTCAGGAAGTTTCTCTAGAAACCACACCAAACCACTCTGAACGACTCTGTTTTACATGTGAGCCATTGAATTATACAGAAATGTTAAGAAATCAATGAAGCTACATGTCTTATGAGTTATAACTAATGCTAATAATAGCAAAATAGCAGTAAATGAGACTAAACATACTATTTACACACTTTCACTATTGATGTTTTTTTAAATACATTTTAAGCCAAAATATCAAAAATCTCAAAACGATTGTGAAACAGTGTCTCAGACATCAGGTAGTGTATTTATATCCGTTTTATACAATAACTTTATGTGGAGGAGCTTTTAGAGGTGCACGTCTGGTTCCTATCACCGCCACTGTGAACAGTTCTGATTCTAGAGTGGAGCATTTCACACCAAACCACTCTGAACGACTCTGTTTACATCTTAATCAACAATTGAATTATGGAGAATTTTTGAAAAATCAGTGACGCTTCACGTGTCTTAGAGGTAATAAGTAATGCTAAAAATGGTAAAATAGTGCTAAATCAGACTAAACAAATCATTTTACCCCTCGTTACTAATAACATTAAAAAAAATACATTTTAGGCCAAAGTCTCATCTCAAAACGGTCATCAAACAATGTCTCAGACATCAGGAAATATTTGATCTTTTCATAACTGCTTCATGTAGTAACTTGTGAGGGAGCTTTTAGAGGTGGACATCTGGTTCCTATCACCACCACTGTTCTGACTCAGGAAGTTTCTCTAGAGTGAAGCATTTCACACTAAACCACTCTGAACGACTCTGTTTACATCTTAATCACTTAATTATGCAGAATTAAAAAAAAAAAAATCAGTGAAGCTTCACGTGTCTTAGAGGCTATAAGTAAATCAGACTAAACATATTATTTTATACCCTCCTTTACTAATAACATAAAAAAACAGGCCAAAGTCTCATCTCAAAACGGTCATCAAACAATGTCTCAGACAATATTTGATCATTTCATAACTGCTTCATGTTATGACTTTCTGTGAGGGAGTTTTTGGAGGTGGACATCTGGTTCCTATCACCACCACTGTGAACAGGTCTGACTCGGGAAGTTTCTCTGTTGTGGAGCGTTTCACACCAAACCACTCTGAATGACTTTGTTTACATCTTAACCATTTAATTATGCAGAAATGTTGTGAAATGGATGGACTTCTCCTTTAAGTCTTTACAGCAGGCACAGTTTTTTCTGGAATGCTGCGTTTTTTTTCAGGAGAGAGTCATCATGATAAGCATGATTAACACTGTAATGCTCCAGTAGCTGTGACCTCTCTCACCCAGCGGCTCACACAAACTTATCGAACGACTGTCTGACCTGTGGATAATTTGTCTTAATTATTTCCTGTTGCTGTAGAGAGGGCCGAGGGTGAGCGCAGCCTGTTTTCTGTCAGAGACCAGCGAGCTCACGCCAACGGTGGCACTTCTCGTGTCAGCGTTTCGTTTGTCTACAACTGCGTGTTCTATTGAATTTCTCCAGACTCCAGGCTCCATTTACTGCCACGGACTCTTTTCCCGGGCATGTGTTCAGTTTTCGAATGTTATTGTAGTTAAATAGTTGTCAAATGGGAGGGAAAAAACAACAACATAGTTTTGTTGACATGAGAGCGAGGGGAAAAAAACAGCAGGGTTGAAATGTTGGATGGAACTTTGAGAAATTTCAGTTAAGGTAGCCCACAGGGAACGCCATCCCGATGACCGTACCACATATGTTTTCACTTAGAATCACGAGGGCATGTACACAGCCTGCTTTGAAAAAATGGCTCCCTTAATTGGGAGTGAGGAAAAGCTCAGAAATCCGTCCGTGCACTGTACTGTACCCTAAATACACTGGACTAAGCGGAATTATCATCACTTTAGCTAATGTAAAGTCTTCTGATGACATGCTGTTTTAAGTCTAAAGAGGGAGCCGACGTTACTGGCTGAGTTATCGAGCTTAAAGGAGAAGCGATGAAAACTTTTAAGCAGAGTGAAATAGTGAATTTCCAAGCCTTTCTGGCTGGGGAGCCTATTTCTGAGAAATACATGCACTCCCAGCTTTTAGTCGAGCAAAATGTGCACAGTTTTCATGAAGTTGAGCTTATTATCACAAAGCTTGTAGATTTTTTAGATGCCATGAATAGAAAATGATGATACTTGAAGACATTATCACAGTACAAGCTTTGATGAATGGGATCAGGCATTTAAAAGTACTTTGGAAATGTATGAATAAGATGATTTCTGTTCAGTGTTTCTACATGAAATCTGGTTAAACAGGACTAATTATGCTGTCTATTAATTAAATGTGCAGTTCCTCAGTGGTTCAAATACTGATGATATCCGCTATATGCTCAGAAAAGTGTATTGAGATGTAATTTATCAGGTAGCAATACAATATTGTCATACTGGCCCTCCCAAAACCTGGTATCTCCATTTTTGTAATTTTTCAGTTTTTCACTTAATATGAAAAAGCCTGTTGGTCTTTACATTGTGTGTAAATTTGATGAGGAATGGACTAAAAAATGGCCCAAAATTGCTTGGCAAAATTTCAGATTCCATTGACTTACATTAAAAGTAGTGTATGTTTTTCCTTCTCCTGTAAAGTTACCATTTTGAAGGTACAATTTTTTGTTCCGACAACAGCGAGATATTTCTTAAAAAACCTTAACGTTATAGTACAAAAAACTAATAAACACTCCACTGTAATTGTCCTGTGAGTGTTTTAACCATTTCCAAACCTGTCCTCAAGGAAGTCCATTATTTACAGTGACCATCCAGTACCTAGTTTATCTAACTAATCCATAATTTAATAAATTTTATTAATTTATTAGGCTTTATTATTCAGTAACTACAACGATTTCATAATATATAATATAATAAGAATATTATATTCTAATGCTGTTTGCTGTCCGGTCTGGTCCAGAGGAGGATGGGTTCCCCTTCTGAGTCTTGGTTCCTCTCAAGGTTTCTTCCTCTTGTTCTTATGGAGTTTATCCTTGCCACTGTTGTCACAGTCAACGTTTACTGAGGCTTGGACCCGGATTTTTCTGAAAAGCAGCTTTGTGACAACACCTGTTGTAAAAAGCGCCACATAAATAAAGTTTGACTTGTAATAAAACTTTGGGTCCGTGACTCAGTAAGATCAGGTGGGTTAAATCAGGTGTCGTTGATGGAACTGAACAAACGTTGTCAGAAAGTGTTCTAACTGTTTTCTCCTAAACTACATATTAAGAGCTTCATTGAAAACAACACATTCATTAAAGACATTGCATGTAGCCTAATATCATATAGGTTTACTTTTAGGCAATACATTTCATTTCTGGCAGCTGCTTCTTTATTTATTTTATTTTTTTGGTGCCACTTTATATTAAGCGTCTGTAATAACTGTGTAGTTACACATGAAGAACATATGCAACAACACTACTGATGATTTAGTCAGCATTGGAGGTGGTTTACATAAGCACAGCCAATGTAATGATACAAGTGTATCTTCTACACAGGAACTGCCTAGTGGGTCCCACTTTATATTAAGTGTATCTAATAACTGTAGTTACATATGAACAATATATACAACAAAAACATAACTACTAATGATTTAGTCACAGTTACAAATGGTTTACAGCAGTACATCTTATGTAATTACACATGTGTATCTTAATAGTTGTAGCAGCCTATTCTCTCTCATATAATTACAAAAGGGTAATAACAGTGTAATTACATTTGTAATCAGACTGGAAAATAATATTTTCCCTGATTTTTTTTCCCCCTGCAGGAAAAGTAAGTATGTAATAACTTACATTAAGACATTCCTTACACTGTATCTGACATTTAGCTATCATTTCTGTTGCTAGTGCTGTGACACTGTATCCAGTTTCAGCTTTAAACTGTTCTGTACTGTGACAGAACAGCAGACGTCCACTTATATTAACATGTAATGTTTATGATATTAATGAAATATGCCACATTTCCCCCCAAGCAGTGTCTTTATGACCAAAATGTTATTACACAGTACCTACATAATAACTAGACAGGAATTGCCCACTTATTTTAAAGTGTAACTTCAACACTGCACTACAGCAAAGTTCCTGTGTAGAAGGTACACTTGGGTAATTACATAGGCTGTGCTTAAATTAATCTGTAACAGTGACAAAATCATTAGTAGTTTGTGTTGTTGCATATGTTATTCATGTGTAATTGCACAGTTATTACAGATGCAATATAAAGTGGAACAATCTAGGGTAGTGTTACAGTTACACTTTATAATAAGTGGGTTTCTGTGGGTTAAAACAAGTGGGTTCCTGTGTAGTTGTTGTGTAGGTACTGTGTGACTATGCAGTGGTAATATAGACATTGCTCTGCGTTTAATGCAACACATCTAGTTAATGTCATGAAAGTTATATAAGATAAATGCACATCTGCTGTTCTGTCACATTACAGAATGGTGTAAAACTGAAACTGGTTACAGTGTCACAGCACTGGCAACATAAATACTAGCTGAATGTTAGGAAGTCTGGCACATACAGTGTAAATAATGCCTTAATGTAAGTTATTACATATTACAAGTTATTATAAACTTTGGAAAAAACTGTTATTACCCTTGTGTAATTACAGAGAGAATAGGCTGTTACAACTAATAATATACTTGTGTAATTATATGAGAGAGAATAGGCTGTTACAACTAATAATATACTTGTGTAATTACATGAGAGAGAATAGGCTGTTACAACTAATAATATACTTGTGTAATTACATGAGAGAGAATAGGCTGTTACAACTAGTAATGCACTGGTGTAATTATATGAGAGAGAATAGGCTGTTATAACTAATAATATACTTGTGTAATTACATGAGAGAGAATAGGCTGTTACAACTAATAATATACTTGTGTAATTACATGAGAGAGAATAGGCTGTTACAACTAGTAATACACTGGTGTAATTATATGAGAGAGAATAGGCTGTTATAACTAATAATATACTTGTGTAATTACATGAGAGAGAATAGGCTGTTACAACTAATAATATACTTGTGTAATTACATGAGAGAGAAAAGACCGTTACAACTAGTAATACACTGGTGTAATTATATGAGAGAGAATAGGCTGTTACAACTAATAATATACTTGTGTAATTACATGAGAGAGAATAGACCGTTACAACTAGTAATACACTGGTGTAATTATATGAGAGAGAATAGGCTGTTATAACTAATAATATACTTGTGTAATTACATGAGAGAGAATAGGCTGTTACAACTAATAATATACTTGTGTAATTACATGAGAGAGAATAGACCGTTACAACTAGTAATACAGTTGTGTAATTACATGAGAAAGAATAGGCTGTTACAAGTAATACTACACTGGTGTAATTATATGAGAGAGAATAGGCTGTTATAACTAATAATATACTTGTGTAATTACATGAGAGAGAATAGGCTGTTACAACTAATAATATACTTGTGTAATTACATGAGAGAGAATAGACCGTTACAACTAGTAATACAGTTGTGTAATTACATGAGAAAGAATAGGCTGTTACAAGTAATACTACACTTTAGTAATTATATGAGAGAGAATAGACTGTTATAACTAATTATACACCTGTGTGGTTACATGAGAGAGAATAGGCTGTTACAACTAGTAATACACTTGTGTAATTACATGAGAGAGAATAGACTGTTATAACTAATTATACACCTATGTGGTTACATGAGAGAGAATAGGCTGTTACAACTATTAATTTATACTTGTGCAATACACTTGTGTAATTACATGAGAGAGAATAGGCTATTACAACTAATAATATACTTGTGTAATTATATGAGAGAGAATAGGCTGTTACAACTAGTAATGCACTGGTGTAATTAGTAATGCATTTGTTTAATACACTTGTGTAATTACATCAGGGGCAATAGGCTATTATAACTAATAATACATTTGAGTAATTACATGAGGGGCAATAGGCTATTATAACTAATAATACATTTGAGTAATTACATGACTGATGTTGATCCACATCTGCTAGAAATGGTCCAAAATCACAATAAAGTTACAGTAAAATTCTTCTCCTACTGTAAAGTTACTGAGATATTTTGTAAAGACAGTAGTGATATATCATCATAATGTTAAATGCAGCACCAAAATAGCTCCGTCCTGCTGCATTGCAGGTTCACTGCTCAGGCTGCAGATCCTGCTCCAACAAGTTACGGATTAAATTAATCCTGTGAATGAATCTAGTACCGTCTGTGGCCTGACAGCTTCTGTACCCTCTCCCCCCCTCCCCCTTTCTGTTCTTAATTAGCAGGCCAGGCTTGAAGTTGAGCCTGACCAGCTGGTAAAACTCAGGTCTGGCCTCTGACCTCTTCCTGTTAAGTAACTACAGACTTTCACTGTAGATAAATTATCAGGGAAAACGGGGCTGCATTATTTCAGCGGCACCGCAGCCCAAACGCGCTCCAACTTCCATTGCCTCAGCCACTCCTCAGCTGCAGCGCCTGGGCCTGGATGTCACTTGGCACTCCTTTATTATGGTGCGCGATTTCAGGGTTCTAAGAAGACCATTATGCGTGACAGAGCTTATTGCTTAGGTGAACTGCTGTAAGACGTGACTGAGATGACGTTCTATAAACATCCGCCCAGCCAAGTTCTAGATATATGGAACTTTTTTTAGTTGCTAAGGTGCTTCATATCAATCAGGAATGATTTGGCTGTGCTTTAGGGTTATATACAACACTGGGCATAAGTAAGAGACCACCCTTCAAATTAAAACAGCCAAGTTATTCGTTTTTCAGTGTCTGGAAACATAATTAAAGGGTTCATTTGTTTATTTTTGCCCTCTCCGGTACTCTTATAATTATGTGATTGTATGTAACCACAAAAACGAGTTTTTCAACCTTAGACTTTAACCTAAGAACATTAATTTCTTAGAATTGAACAGGCTATGTCTGTTACTGTGCCTTTAAGACTGATATATGTATGATGCCCCTTTTTGTGCCTCATTCTAAAAGTTAGCAATCTGGGCTGAAACAATCCTTACAGCTTCACTGCAAATGGGTGGGACTAAACTGCTGCAGCCTGAGAAGGTAGATGTATTTACATGTATTTTTTAAAAACAGGCAGTTTAGTTTCCATATATGGACGATGTTTACACACTACATCAAACTCTTATTTTTAATAACTGAAGGACAGTTCAGTTCAAACCCATTCAGTGTTGCTGAGGTCTGGACTCTGGGGTGGTCAGTCCATCGTTCAGCTTCTTTGATCTGTCTGTCTCCTTTTCTCAGTGAGGTTCCTCTTGATCAGCTACACATCCTTTCAGATCCACAGCACTAAGTGGTCTTCTTACAGTGGAAGGATGGACAGAAACACTTGTGGATGTTTTCAGAACTGAAGCAGCTTGATTTTCTCCTCTCAAAGATGGAAGCTTTAAGTGCTGTTTCTCTGATGGGAGCAGCTTTGGTGTCTACCAGGTCTTCCAGGTGGTTGTTAGGAGACACATTTTCTCTGGAGCTTTCAAGTAGTTTTTAAACTCCAGTTTGTATGTAAGTGCATAATTTTATGTCTAGTCCTCTCAGAAATATCTACTAGAAAATTAACTTGTTCTAAATGGCTGTTGTGACCGAGTTTCAACAAGCCTGGGAGGTAAACGTGTGCGGTGCTAAAAAATGTGAAATATGTGCGTGCTGTCAGTCCGTCTCTGAGAACAAAAGCTTTATCTTTTGGACTCTGCCCATGCTGAAGGGCAGAGTGTCATTAGTGAAGGCCTGTTTTGCTTAACGGGCAGCTCATTCATCAAACTGAGAGAATAGTGAAGGCTCACAGTGGAGGGCCTGTCCTGAGAATGCTACCTCTGCTCACTTGACTGATTTAATGGACTGAATATTGCTTTTTTTGGTCGTCTAAATGTTTAGCTTGGGCAGGGAACGTTAAAGGATCTTGATCGATGGCCATTGCTTTGCAAGAAAGCAACTGTTGACACTTCGCATGTGTGAGACAATCTCACGCCCTTCCAGCAGACTGCTTAGCTAGCACGGCTAAAGAGAACACCCAGGAAAAAAAAGTGAGAGTCTAAGAAAGTGGATGCGTCCTATGGTATATTTTCTTTTTTCTTATTCATTTTGTGTGCTTTCTTTGCAGTGGAGAGGGACCGAGATTTCTCCCACCAGAGGAGACATTACAAAGAGTTCAGATTCGACCTGACTCAGATCCCGGATGGAGAGGCAGTAACAGCGGCTGAGTTTCGCATCTATAAAGATCACAGCCATGGCAAATACGAAAACGCCACGCTCAAAGTCTCCATATACCAAGTTATCAAAGAATACCAGAACAGGTGAGTTCCCCAATGACACAGCGTGTTAAATCATAGTTCAGTTGTGGAGTTATTGCAGTTATCACCAACCAAACTTGGTGCAATTTAGTATCAAATTCTGGTTGGTTCATAAGTAGAAGCAGATTTACAGTGGTACGCAAAAGTTTGAGCACCCTTTGCAAAATGATGTTTTATTGATTTGAATAAGTGAGAGGGAGTTAAGACAGAGAGCACACCTAGATGTGACATGGCCTTTAGTACAGAAATTCCTTTGTGAACAAGTTCTTTGTTTTTAATACTAAACAGAAACCAAGATGAACAATGACAACACAGATACAAATAACTGCCCTCCCCCCATCCCTTCCTCCCTCCCTCCCACCCTTCCCTCCCTCCCTCCCTCCCTCCCTCCCTCACATCCACCCTCAGTTGGAAAACCGACACAAGAAAATAGCCACAGAAACAAAAGATAAACACCATAAATCAAAGACAGCTTAGTATATACGTCTGTACATATAGATAAACACACATCTATGCCTACATACCCTTACCATTTGAAAAAAAGAGTTAACAGAGTGATGACAGATTAATTTAAAGAGATTAATCTGCTCTCCTTTCCTAGCATGCATTACAGTATGGGAACTCTAAGGCCCAATCCCATTCCACCCCTCGCCCCTACCACTGAGCCCTGAGTCCTCTGTTTTGTTCACGTCTAGGGGTAGGGTGTCCTGATTCTTGTTGAAATAGAGGAGTAGGGTGAAGTGTTAGAGGTACATGGACCTCCAAATGGAGGTTTTTCAGAGACTAAAAATGAAACCCACAAATGTGAGAATTGTCTTTGTTAAAAAATCCGTTACAGAATGATGTCGGTTTTTAATGCAGTGCCGCCTGAGGGATCAAAGGTCACTGCATCATTCTGTAATGGATATTACCACATGGGCTCAGGAACACTTCAGAAAACCATTGCCAGTGAACACAGTTCGTCGCTCCATCTACAAGTGCGAGTTAAAACTCTGCCATGCAAAGTGAAATCTGACTTCAGCCTCATATCACTGAAGAATTAGGAGTGGGTGATAATAAATAATTGCCCCTCTCTTTGAAAGCATACGATGCCCTAAATGTAACTAAAGCCCAGCAATGAGGAGCGGAACTTTACCCTCCTCTGCTGTCTAGGCAGACTGGCAGGATTGCCTACAGAGCAGCGCTGGTTACTGTTAACCAAGTAATGTTCTTTTTATTTTAGGGTCCCATTTCATTGGGCAAGATTTCAACCACTACCCATTGTAACTCAGTTCCAAGGGGTTAGGGTGACACTCGAAAAACAAGTGGTAGGGGTAAAAAGCGAAATGGGATTGGGCCTGTTTCCCTAATATACCATTTTCAAACCTTTTACCTGTGCATGAAGCAGTTCACTAATGTTACCAGACAAATTTTCCCATATTTGGATTGTTGAAGGCATATCAAATACGGGTTGGATTTCCCGGCCGGGTGACCAGGGTTCTTACTGAGTGGAGTCTTCATGTTCTCCCTCTGTCTGTGTGGGTTTCCTCCCACAGTCCAAAGACATGCAGTCAGGCCAATTGAACACACTAAATTGCCCCTGGGTGTGAGCGTGTGTGTGAATGTATATGCCTGTCTGCCCTGTGATGGACTGGCGACCTGTCCAGGGTGTATTCTGCCTTCTGGCCAATGATTGCTGGGATAGGCTCCAGCTCCCCCAATGACCCAGAAGCATAAGCAGCTTAGAAGATGTATGTGTACTATGCAATACATGAGGGGGCATTCGACGCTCACCTATCAGTTATTTTTATTGTTAGTTTTGTTTGATAGTTTGTTAAGTTTAGAAAGAACAGAAGTCACCCTTTTCCAAAATGAATAAACCCTCTGGACAGTACCAAACCATATGTTTCAAAGAACCAAGTATCCCAGGTTTTGATGCCAGTTTAGCATGAAATCCTGATAGTAATGTCTCAGGCACAGTTTCTGTTTCTTTGCTGGATTGGACATATTGAAAACAAATAATGTTTGCCAAAACTTTTGCTCAGGCCACATTTATTTTTTTAACTTCAGCCAGTGAAGCGCATTCTCTGTTGAGGCTGTACTTTGGCCCAAACTCTTACATATAAGTATATTATATTGTGATTTGAATTTGATGAAAAGTTATTAGTTGTGTTTTGCTGTTAGATCAAACATCTGTTTTACACTTTTGTCATTTTGTGACATCTAAACCAACTGAAAAGTGTGAAACATTTAGATTCTAAGCTGTTCATACAAAATTTAATTTGAATGTTAATGTAATTCTTCGTCTCTCGGCTTGTAAGGGTTAAACGTATGTCTACTGTCCATGGCTTCCCAAATGCATCTTAGAACAAAGATGATGCCTAAATGGTAGAGCAAGTACCACGCTGAGCACCCTCTCTACGAGTTAAAGGAAATTCCATTAATTTTTCCAGTTTTACTTTGTACTATAATTATTAAACAGAGCAATTCAGAGTGGTTTGGTGTGAAATGCTCCATTTATGAGAAACTTCAGAGGAACCAGATGTCTGAAGAGTTTAATGCCTCTAAAATCTTTCTCATGGAAAATGTATTATATGAGATGGTTATAAATATACTGTCTGATGTCCGAGACCTGTTTTTTTTTTATGGTAATTTTGAGAAAGTTTTGTCCTATCACTCTTTTACCATCATCAACATTTTATATAAACTCAGAAGGCACGTGTGGGTTCACTGCTGGTTTTCATAGTAAATAAAATGTCTATATTTGTGTTGTAGTCATGGTAACTCCTGGTTCCTATCACCACCACTGTAAAGACATCTGGGTTTCTACAATCAACCACCACACTAAACCATTAAAAAATAAATAAATAAAATAAAAAAAATATATATATATATATATACATATATATATATATATATATATATATATATATATATATATATATATATATATGTATGACATTTTCAGTTTTTGATATAATTTGAAAAGGAATTACCAAAAATGACTGGGGGGGGGTGGTCTGGTTCCATTGACTTACATTGTAAGTAGAGTATGTTTTTTCGTTCTCCTGTAAAGTTACCATTCTGGTGATATGAAAAAATGTATAATCTTGATACCATCAAAAAATAAGTTCCAAATACTTGAAAATGATGTAGTTTACATTAGATCAAATGGATGTGGATATATTTATTTATTTATTTAAGCCAAAAATGAGGCCTATTAAGCATCAAGATCATATGTTTACCCTTGAAGTCCACAAGGAAAAACAAACCCTGAATATCATTTAGTTTGTTTTTACTCGCTGCGTAGATCCACTTCCCAACATGTTGCTCGGAGATTTCAAGGCTGGAAGAGTTTAAACATGAGCCGTCAGAGTTTGGCTTCGTCTGAACATTAGCTCTCTGATGAGGCTTGTCTCTCACTCCACTGACTGCAGCAGTTCTTTTGCCCATGAATGATGTTCTGAGTTTTCATTTTCTCCAGTGAAAACTTTAAAATGGTCTTTTGAAAACCACGGCTGGTCTGTAAAACACTTTGGACAGGCAATCAGGCAGAAAATAAAAGGACATCCTGTTTACAATAGCGTGTGTCTGGAGTCTGTCTGGAGATCGTCTCTAGTGGTGATTAAACAGCGTGTTTCAGGAAGTTTTAAGAGCGTAATTTGTCACCATTGAAATACTGACAATGGACTTTACCCATACGTGGCCGCTGATATAACATTGCTTGGCGATGAATAAAGAGCAGCTAATGCTGAAATGCAGTTTAATTAACCTTTTCAACTTCTTGGGACCACCAGTTCATCATATTCTATATAACTTTCATATTTCATAAGCTACATCCAGAAGGTGGGCGTCATATGAGGCTTTAACTCTTCTTTCCAGTCAAATAGATGGTGATGTCATTTTAAACCCTTATAATAAAAGAAGCTGAACTTTTTCTACTGAAAGTCGACCCATTTTTTCACAAATCTGTAGTAAAATAAACTATAAAGAGATGGTGTCTCTTCAGTTATCTGGTCTGTAAAATTACTTTTATAAAATAATACAAAGAGCATTGAGATATTTGGCTTTCAGCAGTAAATTGTAAGCATATAGCAATATGTCCATCCATCCATCCATCCATCATCCGCTTATCCGAGTCCGGGTCGCAGGGGCCTCTCATTCCCCCTCCACCTCCTCCAGCTCTTCCGGAGGGATACCAAGGCATTCTCAAGGGAGTCGAGAGATATAATCCCTCCAATGTGTCCTGGGTCTTCCCCGGGGTCTCATCCACATCGGACATGTCTGGAACACCTCCCTAGTGAGGCATCCAGAGGCCTTCCTTACCAGATGCCTGAACCACCTCAACTAGCTTCTTTCAACGTGGAGGAGCAGCGACTCTACTCCAAGCCTCTCCCAAATCACAGAGCTTCTCACCCTATCTCTAAGGGAGAGTCCGGCAACCCTGTGGAGAAAGCTCATTTCGGCCACTTGTATCCGCGATCTTGTTCTTTTGGTCACTACCCAAAGCTTGTGACCATAGGTGAGAGTCGGAACGTAGATTGACCGGTAAATTGACAGCTTCGCTTTCTGGCTGAGCTCTCTCTTCACCATGACGGACTGGTGTAGGATCTGCATTACTGCAAATGCCGCACCAATCCGCCTGTCAACCTCTCGCTCCATCCTTCCGTCACTTGTGAACAAAATCCTGAGATATTTAAACTCCTCCACATGGGGCAAGAATTCACTCCCGACCTGGACAGAGCATTCCTTTTTCTGACTGAGGACCATGGTTTCAGATTTAGAGGTGCTGATTTTCATCCCAGCCACTTCACACTCGGCTGCAAACTGGTCCAGAGAGAGCTGGAGGTCCCGGCCTGATGACGCCAACAGGACCACATCAAAAGCAGATGTGAAATCTTCTGGACTGACACAAATCCACTTGGCTGTTCCGAGAAATTCTGTCCATAAAAGTTATGAACAGAATTGGTGACAATGGACAGCCCTGGCAGGGTCTAACCGTAACTGGAAACCAGTCTGATTTACTGCTCGCTATATGAACTAAGCACCTGCTCCATTTGTACAAGGACTGAATGGCCAGTAACAACGAGCCCCCCACCCCGTACTCCCGGAGCACTCCCCACAGGATGCCCCGAATGCCTTCTCCAAACCCACAAAACACATGTGGACTGGTTGGGCAAACTCCCACGCACCCTTCAGGACCCTGGTGAGGATAAAAAGCTGGTCCAGTGTTCCACGACCAGGATGAAACCTGCATTGTTCCTCTTGTATCTGAGATTGGACTATCATAGAGCATAGACCTTGCTGGGTAGGCTGAGAAGTGTGATCCCCCGATAGTTGGAACACACCCTCTGATCCCCTTTCTTAAAAAGAGGGACCACCAGCCCCGTCTGCCATTCCATGGGGACTGCCCCAGATGTCCACGCGATGTTGCAGAGGCGTGTCAGCCAAGAGAGCCCTACAACATCCAGAGCCCTCAGGAATTCTGGAATTCAGGAAAATCTCCTCCACCCCCAGTGCTCTGCCTCCAAGGAGTTTTCCAACCACCTTGGCTACCTCAGCCCGAGTGATGGACGGACCCTCGCCCGGATCTCCAAGCTCTGCCTCCTCTAGGTATGAATTGTTGGTGGGTTTGAGAAGATCCTTGAAGTATTCCTTCCACCATCCAATGACATCCCCAGTCGAAGTCAGCAGCCCCCCAGCCTCACTGTATACAGTGTTGGCCGGGAACCACTTTCCTTTCCTGAGGCACCTGATGGTTTGCCAGAACTTTCTCAGGGCCTGTCAATAATCTTTCTCCATGGCCTCACCAAACTCCTCCCACACCCGAGTTTTTGCCTCAGCAACTGCTGAAGCCAAGACCCACTTGACCCTTCAGTACCCTTCTTTTTGCCTCCAGAGTCCCACAAGCCAACCAGGCCTGATAAGACTCTTTCTTCAGCTTGACGGCTTCCTTTACCCGAAGTGCCCACCAATGGGTTTGGGGATTGCCACCATGACAGGCACCTACAACCTTGTGGCCACAGCTCCGATCCTCTGCATTGACAATGGAGGCACAGAACAATGCCTCGAAGCGGTCGAAGCTTTGTCGGATGTGGGAGTTGAAGATCTTTCTGGTAGGTTCCTCTGCTAGATGTTCCCAACAAGCCCTCACAACACATTAGGGTCTGCCACATCTATCCAGTATTTTCACCTGCCATCTGATTCAACTCACCACTAGGTTGTGATCAGTTGACAGCTCCTCCTCTCTCTTCACACGGGTGTCCAAAACACGTGGTCACAAATCCAATGACACAACTATCAGTAACTATAAGTCGATCAACGAACTGCAGCCTAAGGTGTCCTGATGCCATGTGCACTTATGCACACCTTTGTGTTCAAACATGGTGTTTATTATGGACAGACTGTGGTGGGCACAGAACTCCAATAACAAAACACCACTCTGGTTCAGATTGGAGAGGCCGTTCCTCCCAATCATGCCCTTCCAGGTCTCACTGGTCACTGCTCACGTGTCATTGCTCACATGAGTGTTGAAGTCACCCAGCAAGAGAATGGAGTCCAAATAGGGGACACTGTCCAGTACCCCCTCCAGGGCCTCCAAGAAGGCCAGGTACTCCGAGCTGCCATTTGGTGCATAAGCACAGACAACAATCAGGAAAACAACCCTCTTGTCCACCAGAGAAAACCCCAATGTATAGGTGCTGAGCCTGGGAGCTATGAGTAAGCCCACTCCTGCCTGACACCTCTCATCCTGGACGACAAATAGTGTCCAGGGCTCTGGAACAGACTCTCTCATGAGGGGTTGGATTTTATAGCAATAGGTGTAGATCATAAAATACATGTTCTGTTAATTTGAGGGGAGCTTTTACACAAAAAATAAATAAAATGCAAATTTACATTTATTTCATGCAGTTACTGACTAATTTTCCTTACGATTTGATTCAGATGGACAAACCAAGATATACACTGTAAGCCCAGATAAATTAAGTTTAAAATTAAATAATATGTAATGAAAACTTGAACTAAAATAATTATAATTTTATGTTAGGCTAACATAAAGATATGTTTGCACAACTCATAAGCTTTAATTAATCTTTTTTTGTTAATAATGTTTTAAATATTTGATAGCAAATACACAATCAACACTCTGCATATCAACACCACAGAAGAATGGGGGAGGGGGGTCCCATATATATATGTCACGATTGGCCCCTCCCAGTTCTCCATGTGCTTCTGTTTACCATTGGTCTTGTCCATGTGCTTCCTTGTTTTGATTCTTCCCGGGCCTTGTTTCCAGACCCTGCCCTTGATTGTTCTGACCTGTGTTAACCACCTGTCTCTTGTTAACCCTCATTGTTCTTGTATTTAAGCCCTGTGTTTTCTTCTGTTATTTGCTGGTCTTTCTGTAACATGTAGGAGTGATGAGGTGGATGCACATGCTGAGAGAAGCGAGATTTATTAGGGGCAAATCCAGATTCAAGGTTAAAATGGTCCAGGGTCAGAGAGCCAACATGGATAGATTGGGGAACAGACATGACAAAAAGAAGCACAGACTAAACACAATAATGGAGGCCAGAAGAACAAACACCACTCAGTCCAATACAAAGACCAAACCATACAAAGACCAGCAAACTAACAGAGGAAAACACAGGGCTTAAATACAAGAACAACGAGGGTTAACAAGACACAGGTGATTAACACAGGTGAGAACAATCAAGGGCAGGGTCTGGAAACAAGGGGGCAGGACCAGGAAGAATCAAAACAAGGAAGCACATGGACAAGACCAATGGTAGACAGAAGCACATGGAGAACTGGGAGGGGCCAATCATGACGACATACATGCACATACATCATACATTCATACACATTCCACAAAAGCAAGTATGATTACAGGGTCTTAACATAATTAATGGCCTCAGTCCAAAAGCGAATAGTTGCTGCTTTGGCATTGTGAAATCTGGCAGTTGCCCAATCTAGATTAAGAATATCCAGAAAATATCCACACCATAACTGAGATAAAGAAAGGTTTGGTCCAAACCAGCCTTTCAAGACTGATATCTTGGCCGCAGTCGACAGTCATGACTTTTCTTTGTACACTGAGCATCAAATTAGAATCATCAAGTAATAAAAGTAAGGCAGGAGATGGACAAATAACCAGACGAGACTTGTATCACAAACTTTAATTATTTTAATGTAACATCTTGAAATTGCAATTTAACTGTATGTTTCATTGGGCAATTAAGATTTTTTTTCTAACTCTAATTAATTTGATATTTTCCACTTTGCCAAACACCAAAGGGTTAACCTTCACTGTGAACATGGTCATTGACCAACACAAACACCCACTCATCAGCAAAGAGAACCATAACTTTCACTCTTAGCCAATGACACAATGTCAGGCAGCTTAGAAAGCATATATAAAAGACATACGCATGAGGAAAGGCAGACTGGGTGGAATGAAAGCACACCGATGGTGAGTGAAACAAATGGAAAGCTCAATATCTAAACACTCAATATGTAAATAGATAGATCCATGAGCCAATGGGAAAGAAATTTTCCAACAAATCCAACAAGATTTTGTTAACAAAACAAACAGAACTGTATTTTACAGCTTAGTTAGCTTCACTCAGTTTCCCACATTGGTTCAGCAACTTTAATGAGAAAGAAACCATTAAAACCAACAACAATCTTGTTATTTTTTGAATGTCAGGGGTTCAAAGTTGCCATAGCAACAGATTAAACTAAATAGCTTAATTCAGTTAATTCAACTCAAAAATGTTGTTTGAGTGTACAAACTCATCAAAATTGTTCCCTTAACCTAAAATTGTTGAGCAATGTGTGGGATATACTGAGGTTTATGCACTACAGATTTAATTTATTTGAGTTAAAACAAAATGCGGGATTACTGTGTAGCCTGGTCAATTAACCATACAAGCATGCTGAGTAGAGTTGTTATGGAAAATGTTAACAGTTCAGATTTTTTATTTTTACAGCTCTTTAATTTGCATTGTTACATATTACTCTTTCCCAGTTTCCAGCACAGAACTGTCCCATATCCAGTCTCTTATGGGAGCAGATTTATAATCACTTTTTCTGTTAAATCCTGCAAAACCTCCACATACCAGAGTGGCAACTTTATCAACATATAGTTCACAAAACAAGTCCTATGTGTTCATGCAAGCCTGAAATGTAAACCTATGAATATATAATAAGACACGGCCCTCAACTCTAAACTAGTGAAATAGGTCAGATTATTGTGGCTCTATGGGGCTTGATTTGAACTGCAATTTTGAAATGAAGCAAGAGTCTCCATCTGCACTTTCATTCAAAACCAGAGGCATGGGAGCGGACATAATGCATTGTATTTAACATCATCATCATCATCGTTGACCACTAGTCCAGATAGGGTCACGGTAGCAGTTGAGAGAGCAGAGAATCCCAGATGACCGTATCCCCCACAAATTCCTCCAGCTCATTCCTGTGGACCCCAAGTCACTTCCAGGCCAACTTGGAGATATAATCCCTCCAGTGGGTCCTAGGACAACCCCGGGGTCTTGTCCCGGTAGGCTGTGCCTGGAACACACTCACTGGGAGGCGTCCAGGGGCCATCCGGATCAGATGCCTGAACCACCTCAGCTGGCTCCTCTAAATGCGAAGGAGTAGCGGCTCTACTCTGAGCTCTTCCTGGATGACTGAGCTCCTCACTCTATCAAATAGCATGTAGCCTGTTACCCAACGAAGAAAGCTCATTTCTGCTGCTTGTATTCACTCATTTCCGGTGCTTGTATCTCGTTCTTTCAGTCATCACCCACAGCTCATGACTATAGGTGAGGGTTGGGATGTAGATCGACCGGTAAACAGAGAGCTTTGCCTTTTGGCTCAGCTCCCTCTTCACCATTACAGTCTGGTATAGTGACTGCATTACTGCTGCCACCTGTCCCAGCCTGCAGCCAATCTCATGATCCCTCTTCCCATCACTTGTGAACAAGACTCCAAGATACTTAAACTTCTCCACCTGGGGCAGGTCCTTTCCCCTTACCTAGAGTGGGCATGCCATCCTTTTCTGGGCTAAGACCATGGACTCAGACTTGGAGGTGCTGATCCGCATACCAACCACTTCACACTCAGCTGCAAACCGCTCCAGCAAGCGCTGTAGGCATCCATGTGATTCAGCCAAAAGAACAACATCATCTGCAAATAGCAGAGACTCCACCCTCAAGCCTCCACACATAATGTCCACCTGACCCCGGTTACGCCCTGACACTCTGTCCATGAATATTATGAACAGGAGTGGAGACAGAGCACAACCCTGGCATAGTCCAATGCTAACACTGAAAGAGTCTGACTTAATGCCGAGTATACGGACACAGCTCTCACTCCGGGAGTACAGAGCTTGGATGGCCTGGAGTAGTAGCCCCGGCACCCCATACTCCTGGAGGACTTCCCACAAGATATCTCGAGGAGCACGGTCATAAGCCTTCTCCAAGTCCACAAAACACATGTAGACTGAGTTGGCAAACTCCCATGCCCCCTCAACAATCTGTGAGAGGGTGAAAAGCTGGTCCATTGTTCCACGGCTGGGATGGAATCTGCATTGTTCCTCCTCAATCTAAGATTCAACTATCGGTCAGAGTCTCCTTTCCACGACCTTTGCATAGACTTTCCCAGGGAGGCTGAGCAGTGTGATACCCAGATAGTTGGCACACACCCTCCAGTTCCCGTTTTTAAAAATAGGGACCACCACCCTGGTCTGCCAGTCCAAGGGTACTGTTCGCGAGCATCTTGCAATACTGCAGAGGCGTGTTAACCATGACAGCCCCACATTATCCAGAGCCTTAAGCATTTCTGCACGAATCTCATCCACCCCCAGTGCCTTGCCACTGAGGAGCTTACCAACTACCTCAGTGAGTGAGGCATGTCTCCTGGATTAAGGAGTTCCTCAAAGTGCTCCTTCCACTGACCGACAATATCCTCATTTGAAGTCAGAGTTTCTCCACCCTTGCCAAATACAGCTTGGGCTCAGCTGACCCCTCCTGAGTCACCAGACAGTTGTCCAGAACCTCTTTGAGGCCAAATGAAAGTCTTTTTCCATGGCCTCACCAAACTCCTCCCATGCCCTGGATTTTGCTTCTGCCACCATTGCAGCTGCCACCTTTTTAGTCTGTCGGTACCTATCTGCTGAATCAGCAGTCCTTCAGGCCAACCAGTCCCTAAAGGCCTCTTTCTTCAGCTTGACGGCCTCCCTCACCACCGGTGTCCACCAGGAGGTTCTTGGGTTACCGCCCCGACAGGCACCCACAAGCTTTTGGTCACAGTTATGTCTGGCAGTCCATTCAGACTCCATGTCCCCTACCTCCTCTGGGACATGAGAAAAGCTCTCCTGGAGGAGGGAGTTGAAATCATTCCGAACAGGGGCCTCCGACAGTCGTTCCCAGCACACCCTTACTATTCGCTTGGGCCTACCGGGTCTGACCATCAGTCTTCCCTGCCATTTGATCCAACTCACCACCAGATGGTGATCAGTTCACAGCTCAGCACCTCTCTTCACCCTAGTGCCCAGAACATATGGTCCCAAGTCAGATGAAACAACAACAAAGTCGATCATTGACATTTGACCCAAGGAGCTCTGGTTCCATGTACACTTATGAACATCCTCGTGTTCGAACTTGCTGTTCATTATGGACAATCCATGCCTGGCACAGAAGTCCAATAACAATTCACCATTCAGGTTTAGATCGGACAGGCTGTTCTTCCCAATTATACCTCTCCACGTCTCCCAGTCATTGGCAATGTGAGCATTGAAGTCTCCCAGTAAGACTATGGAGTCTGTAGGAGAGTAGGTTTCCAGAACCCTGCCCACTCGCCCCAAAAAGGCTGAATACTCTGACCTGTTGTTTGGTGCATAAGCACAGACAACAGTCAAAGTTTTCCTCTCTGCGATTTTAATTTGCATTGAGGTGACCCTCTCGTCCACCAGGACAAACTCCAACTGCATGGTCACCAGTCGGGGACTCGTGAGTATCCCCACACCCTCCCGGCGCCTCTCACCCTGTGCAACCCCTGAATAGGAGAGAGATCAACCTCTATCCAGGAGTTTGGTTCCATCACGACACTGTGGGTGGAAGTGAGCCCAACTATATCTAGTTGGTGCCTCTCAACCTCCTGCACAAGTTCCAGCTCCTTCCCCCCAGTGAGATTACATTCCATGTACCAAGAGCCAGTTTCTGCCACAGGGGCCTAGGCCACCAAGTGCCTCCCTGCAATCTCTGCCTGCCAATACAGCACTGCACTGCTCCCCCATGCTGGACCTTGTGGGTGCCTCATGGCCTCCCCATGTTGCCTCTTTGGGCTGAGCCCGGTTGGGTTACGTGGGCTGCCCAGACACCAGGTACTCGCAGTGGAACACTACCCCCAGGCCTGGCTCCAGGGGTAAGTCCCAGTGACCCTTTCCCAGGCAGGGTACACGATTCTTTGTGTATGTTGTGCATGGTGTGGTTTGGATCGCGTTAGTCTGGGTCTTCACTCCAGACCTGTTCGCCCTGGGAGACCCAACCAGGAGCATATTGCTCCCGACGACTTAGCTCTGAAGATCCCTAGACCACACAAGCCCTTCCACCACGACAAGGCCTCAATCCTGGAAGGGTCATTGTATTTAGCTGATTTCAATTTCCACACTAAGAAAAGGAACGCTTGTGTGCATAAGTTTAGGCACCCCTGGTAGTATGACGTGTCATTGTTGATTTTCTCTAACGGAATATAAGTGAGCACATCCTCTACAGAGAAGACAGTCCTGCTGAGCTTTACGTATTGGAAAATAATATGCATAAAACATGGCCTGTGCAAAAGTTATGGCACATTTTTGTTGTTTTTTTTTATGTTAAACTCAAAAAAACAAAAGTTGTGTGTAATTTGACTGAGGGGTAAACTGGGCTGTTTCTGTATTACATTCAAATATTTCTAAACAGTTTAATCATGGAAATAGAGAGAAACAATCATTCACAGTGGTTTGGTCTGAAATGGTGATTATAGTGACTCAGATGTCTTTACAGTGGTGGTGATAGGAACCAGGGGTCGCCAAGACTACAACACAAATATAGACATTTTATTTACCATCAAAAACCACCAGTGAACCTGTAAGTTCATTGCAAAAATGGTATCTTTTGTAGTGAAATGATTTTCAATCTAGTTATCTACTATTTCCCATTTTGAGATGGTTGTGCTCTTATTATAAGCAAAATGATTTCACTATACTGGCAGATATTCTTGTCGGTTTCAAGCTCATTTCTTAGAACAAGCAAAATTGTCTGCCAATATAGTGCGATAATTTGATTTAATAAAATGACTGAAAACAAGTAAAAATTGTCTAGAAATGAAGTAAATATTCTTAAATTAAGTTTACAACAATCTCAGCAGGAGAAATATTAGATTTTTTGACTGTATTTAAGATAATTTTACTTGTCAAGATACCATTTTTTGCACCTGAAACCTGAAATATTTCTTTGGGGACTATTCTGCCTCACAGCTCCCTGCATGTATCCCTCCACCATGAATGGATTTAAAAAATATGTTTTAGGGTGAAATCTTCTCAAAACTAACATGAAAAAAATGTCTCAGACATCATATCCATTTCATGTAGTAACTTTCTGTTACTTTCTTACTTACTCCCTTTCTAAAAGGAAGCTTTTAGAGGTGGATGTCTGGTTCCTATCACCACCACTGTTTGGTTTTTCACACCAAACCACTCTGAACGACTCTGTTTACATCTAAACAATTGAATTATGGAGAATTTTTTTAAAATCTGTGAAGCTTCACGTGTCTTAGAGGTAATAAGTAATGCTAAAAATGGTAAAATAGTGCTAAATCAAACTAAACATATAATTTTACCCCTTGTTACTAATAACATTAAAAAAGTACATTTTAGGCCAAAGTCTCATCTCAAAACTTTCATCAAACAAGTCTCAGACATCAGGAAATATTTTTTTTTCATAACTGCTTCATGTAGGAACTCTCTGTGAGGGAGCTTTTAGTGGTGGACGTCTGGTTCCTATCACCACCATTGTGAACAATTAAGATTCTCAGAGCATTCCATGAAACCACTATGAATGACTTTGAGTTTTTTTTTTTTTCCATTTCTGGAACTGCCCTTTAGGCTTTTAAAAATGTTCTCCACACTGTCATTTACAAACATGGTCCATAAAAAAACCCTTAACTGGTCAAACTTTCTTACTCAACTTTACTAAGAAAAGCTTGCACTGTTGTTGATGCAGTCACTGGAAAAAAAAAACATGAGATGTAAAAAGCTTGTAATAAGGAGCTTCTATTGAAACTTTCTTTAGGACACCAAAGGTGGTTCTGTTGCATTGCTGCAAAAATCCATTTATAGCACCTTTATTTGTAACTGAAACACATTAGAAACAACAATGGAGGACAGCGTTGTTCTGAAACTGTAATCTGGAGTTTAGTCAGCTGTGCTTTGCTATATGTAATCTATCAGCATGCGTTCATCCAAGGCCTTCGCAATAGTCCAGACTTTCTTTGTTCCAGGCAAAGCAGAGGCCATGTGCACAATGTGAGAATGTGTCATCCCCCCCGCATCACTTCCCCTTCCACTCCAACCCTGTTCCACCTCACTCTCACCATATGCACTGTCTGATAAAGTCCCAGGATAAAGCTTTTCCATTAACAGGTCATTTGCAAGTTCCCCCCACTTATGAAGTCTCGGAAGCCCATCAGTTATCACTCCTGCTATATCTCTGCCGCTTTGTCATGCCGCTCGCATCTCAAGGAGGACCATCTGCTCCTAATACGGGCCTCCAGGGGAGGAAGGCCATTGCCAACTCACCCACCTGTCTCTTCTGCACTTATAATGCACCGGAAGAGACTTCAAACTGCAAAAGTTTGATTGCCCCAGGTCAGATTACATGTTTTGTTGAGTTTCTGAAAAAAAAAATTAACACATGCTCCACCGAGAAGTTTGGGTTCAACATATAGGAAAAAATAAAACATAAAATTTAAGATGTGTCATTAACACAGAACATTTTATTTTATGTTAAATACATCAAATAAACAATAATTATGCATTAAATGTGCAGTGTTCACTTATTTCAACAATCAATAATAACGTCACTTGACAAGGGGCACCCAAACTTTTGCATACGACCGTATCTTTAAAGTAAAGCCAACTGATATTAAAATCAAACAGACCAACAGTGCTTTATTGATTGATATGAATGTTAGTTTGTCAACTGTGACTTGATTTTCAGCTCTCAAAAAGCAGCAACTCATAAAGTCTTAAATAATATCAATATTAAACAAACCACTCATAAGTGACTTTCATAACCTAACCTTATAACTTTAGTTTAAAAGTGTATTTGTTGTGTTTTGTAATATGTTGTATTGCAGAATTATATCAGTCATTCTCATCAGTTTTACAGAATTCACAATTTTACGTAGTTTTTGTGTTTTTTCAGTGTTCTGTAAGGAATGGGGTTCATAGGCAGTGCAGAGTAGCTTTATTAGGGCATGTTCAATGCTCACGCTCATCCCAGGAGGGGTTGGAAAACAGGCAGGCAGGTACACACAAGGCAAATCCATTTTCAAAAACCAGGAAACAAAGCAGAAGAAAACACAAAAACCACATTTAAACAACAAACATGGCAGCTGAAATGGTCCCCTAAAAACACTGTAATTGTTACATTAGAAAATATAGGACCGTATTACAGAAAAGTCTCATCTTTTATCTTAAGATCTGACAGGTGAAGATACGATTTTTCACAAATTCATATTACAGAAGCAAATCTGATCTTTATTTAAGAATCTTATCTTCCAGCATCTTTTCTTATCTCAAGTTAGGAAATCTTAACTTGCTAGATCAAAGTTAAAAATCAACTCTCGTGTCTGTTACCTAGCGACCGACCATAAGCGCACAGCTGAAGTGTAAACATGTAATCAAGTCAGACAGATGTTAGCTACCATTACAGAGGTAAAGAAATTCAAATAACACTGACTAAAGTCAAATCACGTTTTTTGTTGTAGATAAATGTAACGTTGTGGTGCCTATAATGAACTGTACTGTCTGAGGCACCCTTCCTGGATCGGGGCCTTGTTATGGCAGAAGGGCTTGTGTGGTCTAGGGATCTTCAGAGCTAAGTCGTCAGGAACAATATGCTCCGGGTAGGGTCTCCCAAGTACTCCCAAATACTCATGAGTCCCCGGTTGGTGACCATGCAATTGGAGTTTGTCCTGGTGGACGAGAGGGTCGCCTCAATGCGAATTAAAATTGCAGAGAGGAAAACTTTGACTGTTGTTTGTGCTTATGCAGCAAACAACAGTTCAGAGTATTCGGCCTTCTTGGAGTGAGTGGGTGGGGTTCTGGAAAGGGTCCTGCTTACAGTCTCGATAGTCTTACTGGGAGACTTCAATGCTCACGTTGGCAATGACTGGGAGACCTGGAGAAGTGTGATTGGGAAGAACGGCCTGTCCGATCTAAACCTGAATGGTGAATTGTTATTGGACTTCTGTGCCAGGCATGGATTGTCCATAACCAACACCAAGTTTGAACACAAGGATGTTCATAAGTATACATGGTACCAGAGCTCCTTGGGTCAAAGGTCAGTGATCGACTTTGTTGTTGTTTCATCTGACTTGGGACCATATGTTCTGGACACTAGGGTGAAGAGAGGTGCTGAGCTGTGAACTGTTCACCATCTGGTGGTGAGTTGGATCAGATAGCAGGGAAGACTGATGGTCAGATCCAGTAGGCCCAAGCGAATAGTAAGGGTGTGCTGGGAACGACTGGCGGAGGACCCTGTTCTGAATGATTTCAACTCCCACCTCCGGGAGAGCTTTTCTCATGTCCCAGAGGAGGTAGGGGACATGGAGTCTGAATGGACCCTGTTCAAAACCTCCATTGTGGAAGCTGCCAGTTGTAGCTGTGGCCAAAAGCTTGTGGGTGCCTGTCGGGGCCGGAACCCAAGAACCTCCTGGTGGACACCAGTGGTGAGGGAGGCCGTCAAGCTGAAGAAAGAGGCCTTTAGGAATTTGGCCCGAAGGACTCCCGATTCAGCAGATAGGTACCGACAGGCTAAAAAAGTGGCAGTTGCAATAGTGGCAGAAGCAAAATCCAGAGCATGGGAGGAGTTTGGTGAGGCCATGGAAAAAGACTTTTGTTTGGCCTCAAAGAGGTTCTGGACAACCTTTGTTGTCCTATTGTCCTATTGTCGGTGGGTGGAAGGAGCACTTTGAAGAAATTCTTAATCCGGGAGACGTGCCTCCCTCACGGGAGTCAGGGCCAGAGGCTCCTGGGGTGTCAAGTTCCTTTTCCCTGGTGGAGGTCACTAAGGTAGTTGGTAAGCTCCTCAGTGGCAAGGCACTGGGGGTGGATGAGATTCGTCCAGAGATGCTTAAGGCTCTGGATATTGTGGGGCTGTTGTGGCTAACATACCTCTGCAATATTGCATGGACCTTGGGAACAGTACCCTTGCACTGGCAGACTGGGGTGGTGGTCCCTATTTTTAAAAAGGGGGACCGGAGGGTGTGTGCCAACTATCGGGGTATCACACTGCTCAGCCTCCCTGGGAAAGTCTATGCAAACGGCTGGAAACGAGACTCTGACCGATTGAGGAAGAGCCATGTGGATTCCGTCCCAGCCGTGGAACAATGGACCAGCTTTTCACCCTCTCACAGATTGTTGAGGGGGCATGGGAGTTTGCCAAACCAGTCTACTTGTGTTTTGTGGACTTGGAGAAGGCTTATGACCGTGTTCCTTGAGATATCTTGTGGGAGGTCCTCTGGGAGTATGGGGTGCCGGGGCTACTACTCCGGGCCATCCAATCTCTGTACTCCTGGAGTGAGAGCTGTGTCCGTATACTCGGCATTAAGTCAGACTCATTCAGTGTTAGCATTGGACTACGCCAGGGTTGTGCTCTGTCTCCACTCTTCTTCATGATATTCATGGACAGAGTGTCAGGGCATAGCCGGGATCAGGAGGGCATTATGTGTGGGTGGGTGATGGGAGGGTGGAGTCTCTGCTATTTGCAGATGCAACTTTGGCTTTTTGGCTTTTTTTGGCTTTTTGCTTTTCTATGAGGGAAATTTCACAGGCAGAAATTAAGTTTTTTGTCTAGTCAGTGATTTTTCAGATACATAACATATTGAATTACTATATATACAGTAGAACACTATTATAAGGACCAGTAAATTGTGATGCACTGCAAAAAGTAGTATCTTGTCAAGTGAAATTATCTTATTCTAGTGGAAATATATATATATATTTAATAATATTTCCAGTTTTGAGATGGTTGTGCACTTATTTTAAGATTATCTCGCTTATCTCTAGACATTTTTACCTGTTTTAAGTAATTTTATTAAGTAAAATGATCTCACTGTACTGGCAGATAATTTAGTTTGTTTCAAATCTTTCTTACAAAATTTGCAAAATTGCAAAAAAAAAGCAAAATTGTCTGCCAATAAATTGTGATAATTTTACTTGAAAAAATAATTAAAGCAAGTAAAAACATGCTTGGAAATAAGGTAAATAATTTTAACCCTCTACTGCACAACGTTGCCTCAGGGCAACAAACCCTTTACAATAACATGATCCATATTTAAAGACGATCACAGAATTAACAATAAAGGGAGGAGTTTGAGTAAGTCAATAAAAAGCATGTTCTTGGTCAAACTGTCTCTTAGTGGGCACTTTTAAACCTCTTTTTAACATTCAGCATAATATATATATATATATATATATATATATATATATTTTTTTTTTTTTTTTTTTTTTTATTATTGTTCTCACAACACATGCAGAAGAGGTTAAAATAAGTGAAAATAAGAAGGTTAAAACAACAACCTTAACAGGAGAGATATTGTATATCGCTGCTGTTAGAACAAAACCGTGAATCTCCAAAATGGTAACTTTACAGGATAAGGAAAAAACCTACTTAACTTTTTATGTAAGTCAATGAAATCAGACTTTTTTGCAAGTCATTTTTGGTCATTTCTTTTGGTTCCTTCATCATGAAATTTACACACAATATAAAGTGTACCAAATATTTTCAAATTATGTCAAAAACTGAAAAATGACAAAAATGGAGATACAAGGTTTTGTTCTGACAGCAGCGATATATTGCTAGATCATTTTATTAGACAAGCTACTATTTTCTGCAGTGTAGTAGCAATTCCAGACACTACTGCATACAGGTTTGCTCTTTGCTGTGCAACAGCAGATTCTGTCACATAAACACTTCAGACGTCCTGCAGTCAGTTCACCATGTCTGACTGCATACATGAGAAAAGCTGACTTACGTCTATAACAGGTCTATAGAGAGCTCTGTGGAGATCCTGCCAGGCTAGCTGAGCTCAGTATCCTACTCAGCGAAGCCACACGTGAATCTTCAAACCAAAAAATGCAGTGCATTATGGGTATCCCTAGGGTACTTTAGTTGTACACTACTTATTGCTTTGCATTGTGGGATTGTTGAGTGCACTGGATTTTCTGCACTGTAGTTCTGGACACCACAACAAAATGATGCACTTCATCGTGACTGTGGTGCAGTTTGGACACAAAGAAAAAGGACAAACTCAGAGATAAAAGCAGGGGTTGTGGTCAGTTCATAGAATGAGTCACAGGTGAACAAGGATAATAGTGGGTGGAGCTCAAGCAATAGTGAGCCAATATTTTTGGCCAAACAATAGCCATGTTTACTGTAAAGCTGCTTTGTGACAATAAATAAACTTTGATTGATTGAATAATTGATTAATCTAACTAATGGCTCAATCTGAAAAGATTACATCCATGTAAACACCTCAACTGGAATAGTCTAGTCTGATTCAGGCTCATTTCACTCACGTGATAGTGATTGTCATGGTAATGTTTACTCTAAGTGGTTCTCCACGCATGCGCATCGTTTTGCATTAGATTACTTGTAGTGAGCACGTAAATGAAGATTTCCCATCACATTGTTGAGTAGAGTGAGCATAAACACCTCAGTCTAAATCTGTAATCACAATGTAGATTTCTTTATCAGATTTCTTAATCAGATTTTTATATTGGTGTATGGTGTTTACATGACCATTTGAATAATCGGATAACTTCAGAAATCTGATTATGATTGGATTATTGAGCGCATATATACGCTCTCAATGTATTGGTCAGGCTCTAATCTGTGACCAGACCATAGCTGTGGCCTGCACTTAACCTAGCAGGCATGTGATGGAGAGATGGAGGTGGAGCTATGGTTCTTCAGGCGCTCTCAGGAGGTGCTTTGAAACAACCGTGGCCATCCAAGGGCCCAAAGTTACCAGTCCACTCTGCTTTTATGAGTCTGGGTCTAAGGCCTTCACACGCTCACTTTCTCTTTCCTAGCTATGTTTTTTTCCTTGATAAATGAAATTTCACAGGCAAAAATTATGTTGTTTTCCTGTCAGTGGTTTTACAGACACATTTCTTCTCTTGCACTATAATAAAAAATATCAAAGTATTTAGATTTTTTCATGTTTTGTCAGTTCAGGTCCCCTCACATCTGACTATTTTCTAAAAGTTAGCAACTTTACTGAAGGGCTAGCTCTGTTCACACTCGGATAAATGACTGTCAAGCTTGTTTTTTGTGGAATCTAAATAGAATATTCATAAATATATATAGCAGAGTTCACACGAATGGTGCACTGTTTCTGAGGCTGCAGTTGCTAATACAGTTCTGAGGCTGATTCTTAAAATGAGAATCACCTTTTCTCTGAAATGAAAAAAAAAATCTCAGTTTCTACAAAACCTGCATTCATTAAAGATATTGCAGAAGAATTCCTTAATGGCTGCATTTACGGTAGATTTTGTGCTACAACATGACCTGAAAAGCAATTTATAAGAGCAGTACTTTGTGTTTTCTTGATTAAACAATAAAACGATGAGATTTCAATAACCTGTTGTGTAAAATCAATGTGTCTTTACAATGAAATAAATGTTTTGACTCTAACATCATCCAAAGGCTAGGTTTTGTGGTTTTATGTCATTTAAAAAAATGCATGGTGATTTTACAACCTGTTTTAGTTATGGTGCCTTTAAGACCAATATATGTAAATGAGCTGTACTCTAATTGGTTGTCCTGTATTGCGCCTCATTCAAAAAGCAACCTGGACTCCAACACTACTTATAACTTTAGTGTGAGTGGGCGGAGCTAAACTGCTATAAGATGAATAGGTGACATATGGAAATGTTTTGTGACATCACAAAAACAATGGATCACACTTTATTTGGATGGTCCCCTGCAGATGCTCTACAGATACTTAAATCACTAACTAACTTTTTAGTGGTGTTCAGTTGATTATAAACAACAGTATGGTTGTGGTTAGGGTTAGGAGTAGGTGAAGGTTTTGCCTTGAGGTTAAGGTTAGGGTTAGGTTTACGGTTAGGAATAGATTTAACAAAATCTATATATAATATCTATATATAAATATAATATTTAATAGAAACTTAGTTGAATGTTATTTAAAGATATACTGAGCATTTACAGAACATCTACAGTGGACCATCCAAATAACGTGTTACCAAACAATGAATTATAAAATGACTGTTTTTGCATTTTACTATCCATATATGGACTGAGTAATGAACAGTGCTTCAGAACCTTAAACATATCTTCATAACTCATATAAAAAGTGATGGAAAATTCATTTTCCCATGGTATAGACCCTCTAAAGTCTGAGCTGAGGTCATGAAATGAGTCGTGCTCTGCGGGTTCTTCCTATTAATATGTTGAACTTGTTCAGAAAAAGCTGCAATGTGGTGATAAAAGTATTAAGGAAAGAAAACATCTGGAATATGATCTGCTTGAAAACACAAACTAATCATATTGGATTTGCATGGACTATGTTTGAAATATAAAAGGACCGTGACTCAAGAGAACAGTCCGTGGCTGAGGAGCATTTTGCTGTGGTATATAATCAGAGCTGATGTGTGTAGCGTGTCTGGGCCTGTTAGAGTCTAAGATTGGCTTCCTTCTGCCCTCACAGTGTGTGGCCCATAGGCTGTTTGGAACATCACATAAGTAGATTAACTAGAATTGCCTGTTGACAAAATTGAAGCCAAGATGACAAAGGAAGGCTCTGAGCAGAACATGGCTGTGTTCATTCTGAAGCTTGTGTTTGATCAGATCGGCTAATTTTCCTTTCAAGTGTGCGAATTAAAAGACCCTCTGTACTCACAGCTGCTTTCTCAATTTGTTATTCAGGGATGCCGAGACATTTTTGCTTGACTCAAAGAAAGTCCGCGCCTCAGATGGAGGATGGCTGGTGTTTGACATCACAGCTACCAGTAACCATTGGGTGCTGAACCCTCAGCAGAACATGGGCCTTCAACTCTGTGTGGAAACCATGGACGGTGAGCATGTTGTGAATTATCAGAACGTTAGCAAGGCCTGCTAGTTACTAATGCCATGTGACTGATACACTTTATATGAACTCAGCTTTGAATTGTTTTATAATACTGTGTAAATGTCAGAGACCGCCCTTCGTTTATTTGCTTTATTCTGTCTTGATGACCAATAAGTTATTCAGGAAAGAGGCAGAAAACATTGTAACATCAGCAGAAGCAGAAACACATGTGTAGCCATAATTCTGCTACAAGAAGTGATCTTTATTAAACACACTGACATAAAGGGGCACATACAGGTCACTCAGTTCAGGGGGGGAGGTCACCTTTAGCTACACGCTTCACCCCAACAGTGACCCCCACCACACACACACAAACTACAGCCCAGACTCTAAATAAGACAAATAACATAAACATTACTTAAAGCGCTAGTGTCAGCCATTAGCAGGAGGTACTTCTGACCCACCACTCACTCTGCTGGCCTCACCATTGTGCCTTGCTGCATTAAACACAATGCAGAGCCTCCACTGTAGGGTCTTCCAGCTCCTGCTCAGGCCTCCAGTCTTGCCATGCAGGTCTTCCCTTTGGAACCTTGCCATTCTTCTCCAAATCAACTCTGACACCAGTGTAGCATTGGCATTGAAACAGCCATTATTCTGCTGCAAGAACCCCACCCCCCACCCCCCAACACACACACACACACACACACACACACACACACACACACTCATAAAACCCCCGGTCCCTGACATCAAATCACACAAAGAACATGTACACATCAGTTAAACTAACAGGCAATAACATTGACAACACAAGTCCTTTTGTTGGAGGACGTGTGCATATCATGAACCTTTGCACGTGGCCATCTGCCAAGCCACATCTCCAGAGTCTCTTGGTGCCAGTGCCAGTGCCAGCCAGTAGCAGCACACTACAATATATATAGCAGAAAATTACACATAAATGTATAATTTTTTTTCAGTATTTAGTGTGCCCATTCTTTAAGAGAGCATATTACTCCAGTTTTAGCATCCTTACAGTGCATTACAGAATCCAATATAAAAAGGTTTTTAAAGCCCTGAATGGTCAGGCACCTGCATATTAATTAATTAGATTAAGTGACCCTTTTTAGTCCCACAATGGGGAAATTTCACTTCAACATTTGACCCATCTGTGCAGTGAAACACCACATACACACTAGTGAGCGTGCACACACACACATGCACACACGCACGTGCACATACACACACACGCAGACACAAACACACACACACACACACACACACACACTAGGGTACAGTGAGCACATTTGCCCAGAGCAGTGGGCAGCCCTATCCTATGGAGCAGTTGGGGTTAGGCGTCTTGCTCAAGGGCACTTCATTCATGTACGGCTTGGGGGATCTGATGGTGGCAGTCTTTTTTGTGTTTTATTGTAAAGCACTTTAAATGTGTTTTAAATGCACTATATGCTTAAATTTACTTACTTATTTACAACTTACCTTTGTTCCAGCTTTCATTCTTTTCAGGAGACTCACTTTCAGTTCCTCAAAGAATCTGCAGACACACCTACACAGTTCAGTCTTAGAAGTTGGTGGATCATTTTCTGAAGTAATCAAACACATTCTGTGATGTTGGGGTCTGGAGAACACCAGCAGCTTCTTTGTATAATTTGCACATTTGCTTCTTTTCCTTGTTTGGTAGCAGTTTTATGTCCTGCAAGGTCTTCAGGCTGTTAGGAGTCCTATTTTCTCTGTAGCTTAAAATCATTTTTAACTACAGTTTTGGAAACTCTTGAAAAGTAGTTCACTTGTTTTCCTTTGACTTTCTCCTTCCTTATGCAAATGGATTATCTTATATCTGATCTCATCAGTAATATCACCTAAAATTTGTACTTAATTGCAGTTTTGATGGGAAATTAAAATAATGAAAGGTGATCTCTGACTATTACACAGTACTTTATATGGGTATTATTTTCTTGCATTCTCACGACTGGTCTATACTGTTATGTGTTCCACAGCAGAGCGTTACATTTCAAATAATGACATTTTTGTTGACATATTGAAGACTCTACTTTGGGATTTCCATGTGATTTGGTGGTCTAAATCTCTGAAGACTGTTCAACCCAATTCTTTAGTCTTGGAGAAGCCTTGTATTTGTTTTGCATTGCATTTGGTTCCACACAATTTTATGTGTACAATACAACGTTACACAAGTACTTTAACATAGTAACTTTATTAATGTAACAAATTTCATTCATGTTTAGCCAACATACACAATCTAAAGCAACCTTTAAGAACCTTTTTTGTATATTTTTGTTGTTTATGAATCTAAATTTTTTTAAGTAAATGACCTCACTTGGACGTGCTTTATTCGTAATAACACAATACAAACCTCCCTCACTCTCAGCGACTTTTAGCTTCCTACACCAAGAAGTCACTATAAGTCATTTTTGCACTGTTCATGTTTCCCCACAGGAAATGGAGCTGATTTGTTTCTTTAACTCCTGAGAAGAAATTTTAGAAAGGTTATTACTCACTCACAGATTAAACCCTTAACTGACCAGATCCCACTGGTGGCTCAAAGTGTTATTACACACTTCTATGACCTAAGAAGAGCTCAGGAGGTTTTCAGTGTAGTCCCTTTAGTCACCAGTTATGAATGAAGTACACAAACCATGTACTAGAGTTAAAGTAGAGACACCCAATGTAAAATATTACTCCAGTAAAAGTAGAGGTTCCTCCCTTTAGACCTCCACTTGAGTAAAAGTACTAAAGTGTTTGCTTTCAAATGTACTTAAGTATCGAATGTAAAAGTACTAAAAGATTAATTATGGCTCTGATGTCCTGTTATCATTTTTATGATTTTACACGACTCCAGTGTCTCTCTTGGTAAACCAGTCCTTCAATAGAAGGTCATTAATTAGTGACGCTGACGTCTATTAAAATGATCATAAGCACAAAACACTGAAGGTAAACAGTTTCCATCAGGGAGAACCGAGTGGCTCTGAAATCACTTTTACACACAAGCAAAGCTTCAGTTTAAGATTTATTTACAACTTAGTTCCAAGTTTAAGTTTAATAAAAACTGGCTTTAAACTCAGGATCACAAATGAGCTCCTTTACTATATTGATCTGTAGGTCTCTGTTCATAAATATAAACCAGCCCAAACTAATTTACTATAAAATGAAATGGTGTTTGTATAAATTCAGAAAAAAGCCGCGTCAGTCACGACTGCATATGTGGACATATTTCTATATTGTGCTCTATTTACACAAAGTTAGGTTAGTTCATCATTTATGTTGAATAGACTCTCCCGAAATTTTATGCTGCTGCACTGACGTTGAACTGTGTGCTGCACTGGGTCGGTATGACCAACAGGTCAAAACAAGTTCAAAACAAAGTGACCGCTGTGCCCTGATTGGTGTTCTGATTGGTATCAACTTTGATGACAGTTTTTCACATGTTTAACCAAATCTTTTTTTCTGTTGAATAATTGCACAATTAGTCTCTCAAGCCAGATTTCTGCCTATCTGGTGTTTTGTCGCTCAAAATGATAAAGGACTGGCTACGCTAACAGAACAGGCCTTTTGACTCACGTGCAAAATAACCATCAACTTCTAAAGTTTTTGTGTGATGTGTAATGACAGCGATCTTCCAAACATAACCAGACCCATGGAAAACAAAGTGGTATCAGCCAACACGTGAGGATATCTCACTTACTAGCTTTTAAATGTTTCAAAGAAGACTGCTTAATGAATCTTAAAGATGTGATACCATGAACTGCACACAGGTTTTTCAATCCCGTTGCTATATCTTGCTCCAGAGGGCTCGTCACAGAGCATCTGCTTCCTTGGACTGATCAAAACCGGTGTACGGAAGTGCATGTATGTGGATGTGCGGATAGCCAATGGGAATGGAACTGACAAAATCCCAGGGGTTGTGGCCCGCTTAGCATGCAGTAGATATCAGACGTCCGAGGCTGAGACTGTTGCATAATTAACCTTGATAATATTGTGGAATCATGACTACACCAAGTTATTTCTTGTTTTTTAGTGTCACATGACACAACGCCAAGAGGTTTTTTAGGCCGAATCATATTTCAGCTCATTTCCCCACATGCTAAACTAGCTCCGCTGCCAATGTGCACAAAAGTCCCAGGAGTTTGTAAGATATAAAGACCTGTTTTTAAGTGTGGAACAGTACATTAGCTATGACTATGGCTGAGAAAGAAGCACCTCTACCCTGAAAACCTTCCTTTCGATGTTTTTAACTTGTGTCTTTTTTGTTTTCAGGTCGAAGCATCAACATGAAGTCCGCTGGGATCATTGGAAGGAGCGGGCCACAATCCAAACAGCCTTTTCTTGTTGCTTTTTTCAAAGCCAGTGAAGTGTTGCTGCGCTCTGTAAGGGCCACCGGGGGCAAGAGGAAGAATCACAGCAGAAACAAAAGCAGAAGTCAACAGAAAACCTCACAGGCTCCCAGGAGTGGAGGTAGAGTTCTCTTACAGCCAGCGTCGAGGCAATAAATTCCACTGTGTCTGTGGAATACATATCACACGCTATTGCAAGCACAAAGCTTCTTCAGGCAACTTTTGCTCGTCTTAGTGGACTTTTTCTGCTATTGTATCAGCGTAACAGTTAACGCTTTTGAGGCTCCAGTTTCAGAGTCTTAAAACATGACGGAAGTCGTTCTTTTAGCATGTAACTCATCTACTTTTCATGCGGTTGCTTTCTGTGTTTCAGTTGAGTGAGTAGGAACAGCCTTTAGTAGCAAGATCATATGATCTTTGGGGATATTTACCTAATTTCATTACTGGGTGAAGACCTTCTGGCAGCTGCAAATACAGAGGAAATGCCCATGAGGGTTGGCCACTGAGGCCCACCCATGCAGAAGTAGACTAAACAACATTAAACGACTATGCTAGTGTTTGAACACTGATGGTGGGTTTTTGTTGTTTTTATCTAGATCAAAACACCAGCGAACAGAAGCAAGCCTGCAAAAAGCATGAGCTCTACGTCAGCTTCCGCGACTTAGGATGGCAGGTATGGGGCATATATGGAAAAGTCAGAGGAATAAACAGAGGAAAAACAAACAGATAACTGAAATTCCTGACTAAGACAGTTATTTCATCCCTTCTTTTACCCTTTCTTCTTCTCTTTCTCTCTCTCTTTGCTATGTCAAGGACTGGATAATTGCACCTGAGGGTTATGCAGCTTTTTACTGCGATGGAGAATGCTCGTTCCCACTCAATGCACATATGAATGCAACAAATCATGCAATTGTACAGACTTTGGTGAGTATGCATCGACTGTTTAATGCGTTGTTTTTAGGTTTGCACTGTCAGAATTGGCCTAAGATTGGAATCAGCCCATTTTTGCTCCAAACACACAACCAGCAATTGGATAGTTTATTATTTTCATTCAGTTTAATGTGAGTTGATTTATTTCATTTCCAGTCAAAACAGCCATTAGGTATTTTCAGGAGATATTTCTGGGGAGATTAGATATTAAATGATACACTCACAACTGGAGTTCATTGGCCTCCTAACAACCACCTGGAAGAGCTGGTCGACACCAAAACTGCCCCCATCAGATAAACAGCACTTAAAGCTTCCATCTTTGAGAGAGAGGAGAAAATCAAGCTGCTTCAGATCTGAAAACATCCACAGGTGTTTCTGTCCATCCTTCCACTGTGAGAAGACCACTCAGCACTGTGGGTCTGAAAGGACGTGTAGCTGTTCAAGAAGAACCTCACTAAGAAAAGGAAATGGACACATCACAGCTGAACAATGTGCTGACCACCCCAGAGTCCATACCTCAACACCACTGAATGGGTTTGATTACTTCAGAAAATCATCAACCAGCTTCTCAGACTGAACTTTGGAGGTGTGTCTGCAGATTCTTTGAGGAGCTGAAAGTGAGTCTCCTGAAAAGAATGGAAGCTGGAATAAAGGAGAAGAGTGACTCACTGAACACTGAAAAAATCTAATTTTTTTGTGTAATTTTCTGCCTGCTTTTTTCCCCTGATACTGAAAAATGAATCATTTGTACTCAATGGCTGCTTTGAGTGGAAACTAATTACATGAAGAGTAGTTTTTGACTTTTGCACAGTGCTGTATAGTAACTTTGGCTTGTATAACATACTGAAAATGTGCTAATGTGCTTCATGTGTTCATTGAGCCTGCTCAGTGTGAGCTTTTAGTGAAAAACAAGGCATGCCTAGTTGTAAATGACTTATAGATGCACACTTATATCGCTGTTGGAAGACAACCAAATTGATAACTTTACAGGAGAAGGAAAAAAAACAACTTTACTTTTAATGGAAGTCAGTGGAACATGACATTTTTATAAGTCATTTGAAGTCATTTCTTTTAGTCCATTCATCATGAAATTTTAAAACAATGTAAAGGACAACAGGAATTTTCAAGTTATGTCAAAAACGAGGTTTTCTTCCAACAACAGTGTTATGCTACTCATGTAACTATTTAGAAAATATTCCTGTATTTCCATCTAATTATGTGCTTGATTTTGTCTGTTCTATTCCCAGGTCCACCTCATGTTCCCTGATAATGTGCCAAAACCCTGCTGTGCCCCTACCAAGCTGAACGCTATATCTGTGCTCTACTTTGATGACAGCTCAAACGTTATTCTGAAGAAATACCGTAACATGGTAGTCAGGTCTTGTGGGTGCCACTGAGGGTGAACCACACACAGTTTTGGGAGCTGGTTTTGCAGGCACAGACTAATCCCAGTCTTGGGCTAAATTACATTGCCACTGGGGATTATCCATTGAATCATTTTCAATCTAGGACTCTGGATTAATCTGTGGCTGTAAAACCTACCATGTTGGTGATATGGCTGGAATCAAATCCATACTCTCCAAGTAGATAGTTTTGACATTTGATGTACAGTGTTATGTATATATTAGCTCATGAATGCTCTTATTTATTTGCCTTTAACTGTTCCAATAGAAGGTATGTAGAAAGTTACCACTTGCAGATACACATCTGATGCTGAGAACTGGTTTCCCAGACCTAGATTAAGCCTAGTTCTAAAACAGATAGTTCTGGTCCTGAAATCTTATTGGCTGAGCCGCGTTCAATGCTGTTGTAGAATCCACGATATGTTAACACCCATGACCGCCTCACAACATCTGAACTCTGTATCACTGCTCTAATGCTGCACGCAGGAACCACCAAACGTACTGACGAAGTAAAAACAGCTCTTTGTTTAAACTGAGCGGCTAGCAACTTATGTTCTTAACTAGAACTAGGCTGGACAGCTGGGTAACAGGCTAAAAGATAGTAAACAGCCTAAACACCTCCATCATTAATATGCTGTTATGCCATTAATATGTTATTAATCATACAATATGATTTACTACTGCAAAAGGGCATTATAAAACACTAAAGAATGTGACTTGAATGACTTGCACGCTTGAAATATTAATGTATATGCTGACTGAAACACAGATTTGTGTTTGCAGGCTGAATCCCAAATGGCTCTGTACTTCCTAAATAGTATGCTAGTTATGAAAGTTTTGAAATTCTAGCCTCTACAGCAAAAACAAAGATGTGCCTCAGCCCCAATAACTACTTTTTAGCTATATTATTCACTGTAGTGGTGTAGGAGCCGGTATGTAAATTAATACGTAGTGCACTATGTAGGGAGCAAGAGCTGTTTGAGATTCAGCCCCAGCATGAGAAGAGGGGCCCCACTGATTGATGCTAAACTCGCGGCGATAATTTGGTGACCAAAACTTTCTTATAGATGCAAAAGTTTTTGCATTAAACTGTGTCATCATATGTTCATTGTTATATGACAACAAGCTGAAAAGTTCATGAACTGAAACTGCAGTTTACAGCGATAGGCAACCGAACGTTCTCCTCATTCAGCGGTCTATGGTTGCCTGGCGATGACATCATATGTTTAAAGAACTACATTTCTTGGCGGAATACTTGTTAATGTATTGTATTATTATCAGTAATCAGTAAGTTTATATTTGTCGCGTCATGTCTAAGAACACCCTTCTCCGTGATACAATCACAGTAATGCATGGCCTCTCGTGGCTTAATACTTTAATCTAAAAATAATTTACAATAGAGATTCACCGTTGGCACTGTAGTTTAGTCCAAGACTAGGCTTAATCCATGTTTGGGAAACCTGATCTTTCCTGAGGATTTGTCTATTATACGAGGCCAGTACAGCAAGCAATATCTATCATGGTTGTAACAATGTACAGTGATGTTTTGGTTTCAGATCATTGTCAATTTATTAGAGACCACTCAAATAAGGCAGTGCTGCTATTTTAAGATATGAAAATATGCAAAATTGTGTGCAGTCATTGTAACTTTGGATTATGGCACAATTACCTGGTTTACTCATTGATAAGCTAAAATGAACCTGCTCTCATGTGACTCAGGATTGAGTATGTCATAGAATTATGATCATCAGATATGCCCCCCACCCTTCCTTCCACCAACCCCACCACCACCCCCCCCCCTCTAGAGTCACTTTATATCAGTTGAGATATCAGTGAATGCAAATGCCTCTGGAAAACATGGGGAAGATTTGAGGTGATAGTCTTCCAAGATGCTCCTGAGTTTCTTATACATTTACATTAGTAATTTGAGTAATATATTTTTGGAAAGTATTTCATTTACTGTATTAGAACAGTGTTTATGTGTCAGTAAATATATTTTCAAATATATTTTCAATTGTCTTCTTTTTCCTTTATTCCATATTAACAAGACGTTAAAGTTTCTCCAATGTGGTGGGTGTTGCTCCACCCCATAAATGAAGGCGCTCTGTTGCAGATTGTAAAACTGATTTAAAAGTAGAAAGTAGATGAGTTTCTTGTTTATTTTGCATAATCTATTGTAAAGACACTAAATGAAGCAGTTTTGTTTGCTTATATCAGCTTTTATCAATCTCCTTTTAGACGTGTTTTAAGAAAGAACAACTAATTCATGATAAAAACAAAGGCTCTTATGAAAATGTTTGAATTTGTATTAGATTAACTAGATTAAGTGACCCTTATTAGTCCCACAATGGGGAAATTTTGCCTCCGGCATCTAACCCATCTGTGTAGTGAAACACCACATACACACTAAGACACACACTAGGGGGCAGTGAGCACACCTGCCCAGAGTGGTGGGCTGCCCTATCCACAGCGCCCCGGCAGTTGGGGGTTAGGTGTCTTGCTCAACGGCACCTCTGTCACGTACTGTAGGCAACGTGGATCAAACCGGTGACCTTCTGGTCGCAAGGCTGGTTCCCTAACTTCCAGTCCACAACTGCCCCCATGCAATATTATGTCATGTGAAGGTTCTTTAACCTTTAAAAAGGTTCTTCTGTCTCTGTCACTTGCGAATCTCAAGTGATTCTTCAAAGAGCCATACACTGAAACGTTAACCAAAAGTAGCTCTTCTGTGGTGTCACTCCAAAGAACCCACTCCAAAGTGTCACTCCAAAGTTTGAGAGGAACCTGTACAGATGTGGGAGGAAACTGAGAACTTGGGCTGAGGTTCTGTGTTAACTCCTTGCATAGCCAGGGCTCGCCAGCAAGCCCCAAGTTTTATTACACACTTCAATAACCTAAGAATAGCTCAACCAGTTTGCACTGAAGTCCCTGTAGTTACTGAATAATAAGCCTTAGTATGTAAAAAGCCTGTGATTCTAAAGGGTTAATCTAGAACAGAGGTCTTTAATTAACATTCAGTAAGGTCCAGTCAAAGAAAATGTCCTCAAGCAAAGGTCCAGAAGATCATAATGTCTAACCTGCATCATGATTCAGTGCCTTATACTGTTTACTGAAGTAGCCTAGTAGGAATATCAACATCTTATACAGTCAACAACTGAATGTCAAATTGAATAAATAATGAAATATCAAAAATCAAATAAATACAGTTTAGTAACATTTCCACATCATTTACTGTCAGTTTTCTCTTACTGTCAGTCTCTCTGACTGCTGTTTCTCGTCTCATCCCTCCCCTGTGTGGCATCACTCACTCGAGTCTCAGTGCTCATCGTAATGCACAGATCTGATTGACTGAGTAGTGTGACGTATGACACATGTGATTGGTCTGTGAGTTTCCCGGGCCACTAAAGCCATATTGTAAATGCTAGAAAAGCTACACGGATTAAGATATGACCACCCAGTCAAAATGAAATATATCTCCTTAGTTTATTGTTTATAGTCCCAGGTCCGCATAGGACAGTGTCTGGGTCTGGACTTGGACCGTGGTCTGCCTAATAGTGATCTCTGATCTAGAAAGTTGCCCTTAAGGTGGGATTGAGGGATAGGACTGAGAGACAGGTAGGAGATGGAAGGGGTGGTGGTGCAGTGTGAGAACTCCATCTTGGGAAACAGAAGGTGGAGATGGAAATTTCTAGGATGTCCATAACTCCATTTTTAGCACCTTAACAGTCCTGTGCAAAAGTCAGAGACTTTCTCTCCTGATAAATGAATACACAGTACTGCATGTTTAGGCATGTAGTTACATTAATTGAATGCTTTTACATGCAGTTAACAATCCAATCATAATCCTGAACTCCCGCAGTTATCTGATTATTCAAATAGTCATGCAAACGGCACGCTCTGATTTCTTAGATCGGAGTGAGGTCTGGAAATCTGATTAAGAAATCTGAAAAAGAGAATGGATTTTAGCTTGGTAATCAGATTCCGCAGTGCATGTGGACTTTTGGGTTTCTCAGTCTGCGCATGCATGAAAACAGACCACAGTACTGGAAATCAGCAAGCAGTGTTTAACACAGCACCCTGGACCGATGCTGAAACCCAAAACATGCTTGACAAACTGAAGGCTTTAAATATTTTTTTATCTTCTAGATGATGTGTGTTAATATTTTCAGGGTAAGTGATTCAGGGTTTTAAAAAAAAGCGGCATGAAGTTTGAATTTTACGTTACGCTTACATCACAAATTCTTCTGTGAGTTCATTGGCTGGTTGCAAAGCAGAAATCTGATAACTGTCTGACTCATGTAGACCTGGAGTTTCCCCATTATCTGTGCATCTAAACATATGGATTACTGACAAAATCTGATTTTTTGCAGCTATTGGATTATAAAGTGCATGTAAGCGCATTATTTATCTCATCATCTCTTGGTGGACCTGAGTGAACATTTCTAAAAGAGCTTGGCAATGTGTCAAATCCAGCTTAAGTTTAAGGATTAATGTGTAGTTACACTACTATGCTGGCTCATTCTGAATGGTCTGTCTGAGATGCGTCCCCTTCTCTGGGCCCTTGCCTCCTTCTTTCTTTAGGGTCATCACTTTTCTCGTGGCCTGTTGGAAAGCTGAGTGACTGCATTTCATGTAATTAAAAGCAGCGGCGGAGGCCGTCCAGATGTTACGCAGACTGGACCTAGAAAGAACACTAACGTGGGATGAATAGAGGAGGCCACCTGCTAACTTAACTTCTGGCGACGCGGATGATTTGCATTCCTGCGGCCTGCTGCCCTGTATGATTACTCCTGCCACTTCACAATCCCATCTACTGTTTAATATCATGGATTCCTTCCAGTTCGGGTAAATGTCTTCCTTTCTGCAACACCAGGGTCCGGATGAATGGGCTCCTATTTGAAGCGATTCTCTGCCAGCGAGCGGACCTCTTAGCCCTAAGCCCTGCAGCCACATGAAAGCGTGAAAGGGAACAGTCGCCGTACTGAAGGTGGATTGATATAGTGGCCTGTGTCCTCGGGGGAGACGTCCTCCACACGCAGACGTAGGGCTAGAACAAGGTTCTGAAGTGAGTCAGCGATGGTCTGACACCCATTTCATCTCCTCTCCCTCGCACTCGCGCTCAAATGGCAGCTTCTCTAAACAGCTGTTAAGCTTCTCAGGAAAGTCAATGTGAAGTAGTATTTGGATTTGGGGTTTCTTAAGCCATAACACCAGGGGACATTGCCTGGTAAATTACACAGTGTTAGGCCTGTGCTCCGTAAATCATGCTTTTTTTTCCTTTCTTTTTTTTTTAACCTTGAATCGAGGCTCTGTTCCTGCTCTTTGACTTCATTGTGCTTTATGAACTTCACCTACTTTTCGATATGTATGTTACACTGGGTCACTTGCCAGAACTCTTTCTTAGTCCCCCCCAACTACAACCACATTGTGACCATGAAAAAACCTGACATGCTTGAACTGAATCCATGACCCATGGTGGAAAGCTCACTGCTCAGTTCTTTTTCACTTTCAGCTGCCAGTCTTGACTTTAAGCACTCACAGCCATGCATGTTCAAGAGGAATTCCACCAATTTTACAAAAATATTCTCTTAATTTAGTGCGATGTAACTTGAGATGTAAATAAAGTCATTCAGAGTGGTTTGATCTGAAACGGTTCACTGTAGAGAAACTTAAAGACTCAGATTTCTTTACAGTGGTGGTGATAGAAAGCAGGGATAATGATGTCTACAGCAAAGATATAGCCACTTTATTTCCTATGAAAATGGCTGGAAAGCATGTCTTCTAGCTTGCTAGATGTAATATGAATAATAGTAAAAGCAAAGAAAAAGAAATAACACCATGCATCTACTTCTCTGCCATTAAAAGATGTAAAGAGATAAGTTTTAGGCTACAACCTAAAATCTCAAAACTGTCGTAAAACAATGTATGATGGATCTGGCAGCATATCTCCCCCTGTCATGGGACTAATAAGGGTAACTTAAGTTAACTTGAGATACTTTTGACAGCTGATGTTTGAATTTATACAACAGTTCATTCCGGCCATGCAAGCTAATTGGTTGAGAGGTGTTCTAACTGTGCTGTTATTTCACTATAACATCTCGTGATAGCTGTCAGGAGACGCTAAAGCCATTTGAATGTTTTTACGTCTTACTTTGCCACAAACAGCAAATGGACACTTTTAAGATCACATTTGATCGACAGCCAATTTGGTCAGACTCTGAAGATGAGACTACACTAAATTCACAAACTGTCGTCACCACTGAGCAGCTTTTCAGTCGGCAGCTAAAGAACCTGGAATCAGCCAGAAAGGAACCCAATACCATTTGCCAAACTAAATGGGCCGTAAGATGTTTTACAGATTGACTGGAACAAAACAACATTAATACTGATCTGGAAAAACTGACAAAACTGAGCTGAACTTGATATTGCAGCAGTTTTATGGCTCAGTTCCGGACTTCAAAAGGCGAGGTTTACAGCAGACTGTCCAGTGAGTGGGTGAAGATGGTTACTCTGACAATTTTGCGGAAGGAACTGCCAACACTAAAACATATAAAACGCCGCGTTCACAGCCGTTTATTAATTTCTTACTTTATTTATTTAACTGTTGTATAAAAGCAATAGAACACCTGAAGAGTGTGTTATCACCAATAACATCATGGCTGCGATGATCTATGGCCAACAAATCACAGCTGTGATGTTATTTCACGATAACACACTCCCTCTCATCTTCTATTGATTAAATGTACGATCTTAATACTGAGCTGAGGGTCATGGGTAAAATGAATTTTGATTGTTTTTCCCAATTTCATCAGCTGCACTGACTGGACCACAGATACAACCTTCCAAAAGCAATTTATTATGAGATTCTGAAGAAGAAACCACTTTTCACTTTTTTAAATACAGACTCTACGATGTTCTCACCACAGCAACAAAAATCAGCACTAAATAATTAACTATGTATAAAAATGACAAAAATGTCAGCTAGAACCTTGTAATTCTGAGCCTAAAATTTGCACGCAGAACCTGACTGCATGTGAACGGTAACGAGTTCCACAGTTCATGAGCAGAATCACAGAAACAGACCTCTCTTGAGGGAACTTACATGATTTGATAAACATCACTGATGGTGTTCTTTGACTGATCCTGTACACACTTTAAAAATATGCATCTTCCAGGGTTCTTTATTAAAGGTAAGAGTCCTACTTAGAACATGTCATGCTTAAATGGTTCTTTGCACTGTTCTTCGGATTGATGGAGAGAGAATGTGTTGAAGCATGGCATAGTTCTATATAGAACTCTTGCCTTTAGTAAAGAACCCTTGAAGAACCTGTTTTTAAGCGCACAATAAAAAGATGGTTCTTTAGTAAAGAAAATGGTTCCATATAGAACCATAAACACTCAAAGAACCCTTTGCATGAATAATGGTTCTTTGCATGGTAAAATGGTTCTTTGGGTTGATGGAGAATGTGTTGTATGTCGTTCTCTAAAGAACCTTTTGAAAATGGTTATGTGTAGCACAAAAAAGGGCTGTTCTATTGTTACAAGCTTAACATTGTTGCAGTAGCAGAACCATTTTTGGTACTAAAAACACAGCACTTTCTGAATAAATCTGAAGAACCATTTTACCATACAAAGAACCATTTAGGCATGATATGGTTCTATATAGAACTTTTGTGTTTACTAAAGAACCGTTGAAGAACTTGATTCTAAATAGAACCATTACCTTTAATAATGAACCCTTGAAGAACCACCTTAAAAGATCTTGAGTTCTTGAGTGATGAAAATGACTCTATATAGAACCATAAACACTCAAAGAACCCTTTGCATGATTAAATGATTCTTTGCATAGTGAAATAGCTCTTCAGATTGATGGAAAATGTGCTGTAGATGGTTCTATGCAGAATCTTTTTGAAATGGGTTCTGTACAGTGCCAAAAAGGGTTCTTCTATTGTTACAAAGGCAGATCTATTTTTAGTGCTATATAGAACCATTTTCAAAAAGGCTCCATATAGAACCATCTACAACACTCTGCAATCTGCAGTCTGTAGAACCATTTCATGCTCTTTTTGGCGCTGTATAGAATCCATTACAAAAAGATTTTGCATAGAACCATCTATAGCACATTGCTCCTCAATCTGAAGAACCATTTAACCATGCAAACAATTCTTTGAGTGTGCATGGCTCTATACAGAACCGTTTTCTTCACAAAAGAACCCTTGAAAAAACTTTTTTTTAAGAGTTTGTGTACAAAGTAATTTTGTAGCAAATGAGATGCCAGTGGATGTTATTAAGCTCACACTGCCTATACCTGAAATATATATATATATATATATATATATATATATATAAAATAAGCTTGCCATGACAACTGACATAACCATACATAAATGTTTATTCCAAAAGGCATCATCTGTCATAAAGGCTACTTTAGCTAACTGATCAAATTTGGCAAGTACAACCTTTATAGCACATGACGTCTGTTGGAATAGGCATTTATAAACATTCATGTACGTCTATGTCAGACCTCATGACAAGCTTATGTAGATGTCATGTAGCCTTATTAACCATACCCTACAGTAAAGTGTTACCAATATTAGTTTAATGTTTATGATAGTCATAAATAATTTTTTGAGGACAACTGCATTTTGATTTCCAATGGGTGGAACCAAATTTGTGAGAAGACAGGTCATGAAGTTCTAGATATATCACTGACTGTGAATAGTCCAAGCAGGTTTCGGTTAGTTGTAGGGACAGAAAACAGAGGTGGCAGCTCTATGCAAACAATACTTTGAGTGTTCATGGTTCTATACAGAACTGTTTTCATTACAAAAGAATCCTTGAAGAACCATCTGTTTGTACAAAGTAATTTTGTAGCAACTGAGAGACCAGTGGATGCTGTTGTGCTCACACTGCCTATACCAGAAATATACTGCACCATATTGTGCAACTAGCCAGTTGCAAAAGGTCGCTGTGATCATATAGGTCTGTCATCATTTCGGGTTGTGAAATTCTGCTCCTCATGGTACACAACATATTTTTTCATGTTCTTCCACCTCCCCCTCTCTTTTTTCTTGCCCTGACAGTTTATTTTCATAGTGTCGGATTGCAGTCGGTCCACAGGGCTGCTGAAACTTTATCTAATCAAAATGTTTTGCAGTTTACCTTATTCATCTCTCCACATATGGTTATTCCTATTTGTGTTCCGTGGGTGGGCTGCTTGGCCTTCCATTACACCCAATCACAATCCCATGGATGGTGCGACCATCTGGGTCAAATTTTTACACACTTGTTGGGATCAGGGCCACGAACAGGAGACCAAAAGAATGCATCCTTCTACGTCACTGAGACGCCATTCGTGTGTGACCTGCAGCATTTGTTCAGCTACAAAGGGAACGTGAGGTCGGCAGACTGCGCCTGACCCCGAAGTCACATTAGGCCAGTGAAGAAAGGAGCACACAGAAAATATGGTATCAATCCTCAACTAAAGAGGATGTCAAGCTCATCACTGCGGCCAGCGTTCCATGCCTGCCTCATCTTTTGTTCCATCCTTAGCCTCTTATTCTCCAGGGTATATCTTGGTTTGTCCATCTGAATCTACATGAACAAATTGTAAGGCAAATCATTCAGTAACTGCATGAAATAAATGTAATTTATTGTATTTTTAATTGTATTGTAATTTTTAATTAATTTATTTGTTTAAAAATCTCCCCTCAAATTAACAGAACATGTTTTATGATCTACACATATTGCTATATGCTTACAGTTTAGTGCTGAAAGCCAAAAATCTCAGAAGCTCTTTGTGTTACTTTATAAAAGTAATGTTTACAGAGCAGATCACTGAAAAGATGCCATCTGTTTAAAGTTTATAGCCCAGATTTGTGGAAAAAAAGAGTTGAGTTCAGCTTTTATTACAAGGGTTTAAAATGACATCATCTATTTGACTGGAAAGAAGACAGTTACAGCCTCATACGTAGCTTATGAAATATGAAAGTTATGAATATGACGAAGTGCATTTTGGAACCACCAGTGGTCTCAAGGAGTTTAAAAGGCTACATGTAGCCGTCCAGGTGTCTTTGCACTGCACACTGAACATGAAAACACAAGAATCCTTTCAAAGAGCCGGGGCAGACAAATATATTACCTCACGCTGCATTTAGAAGAGCTTGGGTTTTTAGCATTGTTTACTTTCCTCACCATACTCACATATTTCCTCTACATATTTGGGTTTAGAGGGGACTTTCCATGCAGTTCACTTTGCCCAGTGTTTACTGAAAGCTTATACAAAGAGGGATCTTTTACTCCTCGTCGTGGCAAGAACACCTTCAAAAAGACTTCCAAACTGGATATGTATGGATGGGGCAAAGTGGAGCTGCGTTCAAGAGCTGTTAGGCCTTTCAGGCCTTTAGAGAAGTCCTAATAATTTTTGGGGACAAAAAAGAAATGTCCAATATTTTGTTTTAGAGACATGTTCAGGAAACTAAATTCTAAACCCCAAATACTTTAAATTCCAAGAATAGTTAGTAGGAATAATAGTTCAGGAGCTCAACTGACGGCCTGGTAAGTTAGGTTAACTACCATCATTAGGAACTGACGGAGGAATTGATCAAATACATTTTGGTGTGAGTTTAGACCATGCCTTCAACATGCTGGTGATAGGATGAGGGAAGACAGGAAGAGGGGAGAACTCTGAAAACGTGGGCTGGAGTTCTGGGCAGCTTCTGCGTGTCGCTAGGAGGCCAGACTCCCTCACAGCTGTAGTAGGTCTGATGTAGGACTGAGGAACGGGGAAGAGACGGGGTGGTGGTGGGAATTGCAAACACATTATCATTAGAACGAAAAGATGTGAATTTATAAGGCATTAGATTAGAAGAAGGAGGGATTTCGAGCAAGTTCCCCCCAAAACTTATATAACATGAATGCATTTCGATTTCCAATGGATGGAACCAATTTTGTGAGAAGAAAGGGCATGTACTACTTTAAGAAGTTCTAGATCCATCACTGACTGTCTAAGCAGGTCAGTCCAAAGTCAGTTGTTATGAACAGAAAACAACGGTGGCAGCTCTATGGCAGGGGTCATATGCAAAAGTTTGGGGACCCCTGTTCAAGTGACATGTTTTGGTGATTTTCTAAGTGTAAATAAGTGAACACATCCTCTACAGAGACACACTTCTGCACATTTTAATAAACCATTACTGTTCATTTGCTGAATTTAACTGGGTAAAAGCAATGAAAAAATGGCCAGTGAAAACATTACAGCACATTTTATAGTTTGTTTTCTTTTTATCTAAAAATGTTCACATTAAATTTTTTTTCCTTGTTTGATTTCCTAGGTTTCAGCATTTATTATCCAAACAGACCGCCCAGCTGTGAGAGGTAACCACTTCTAATTGATGTGTTTGACTTTAATGGTTTGATAAAATGATAAAACATTCTACATTCTTACACCCGCACCCCCCCCCCCAACCCTTATCCTTTAATATTCAATGTCAGCCAATAAAGAGAGACAGAATAACAAATAACACAAAGCAAATTCAATGTGCTTTACATAAATAAAAGCAAAATGAACATCAAGGAAAAACAGAGATGAAGTTCTTGAGAACCAATATTTCTATTATTCCATTCCAATTTCCTCAGCACATTAGCCAAGTGGATAGAACAAAATGTACCAAATGTCTGTACATGGATGAGGACCACACATAGGCTAAATAAGGTACTAAACTGTCGCTAGGGCAGTGCCCCTCTTGTCACTGGGGTGAGGGGGAACCTCTAGGGTCCATCTCAGTACCTTTAGTCAGGGAACATAACTGACCCATAATCCACTGATATTATATGTTCTAAGCTGTACTGACTCCACACACCCCGTCTCACCTCCAGGCTTTTATTCTACTGTTCTGTTTTAAAACATTCGGTTATGAAAAGGTACAAATACAAACTTTTCACCTGGAAAAACTTACTTAAGGTTCACAATCAGACCTTAAAACCACTGCTGAACCTTTGAGGGAACATTTATAGAGTTTGCATCATAATGAGCAAAAAATGTACCTGCACAGAACCTTTATTTCTAACAGTGTGGACAGGTCACCAGTCCATCACAGGGCAGACACACTCACACCTAGGGGAAATTTAACATCTCTCATTGGCCTGACAGCATGCAACCGGAGGAAACACATGCGGACACGGGGAGAACATTCAAACCCCACTTAGAAAGGACCCTCGGTAGCCTGGCTGGGGAATTGAACCCAGGCCCCTGTTGCTGTATTAACATGCTAGCTAGCTAATTTTTATACATCTTGATAGACAACATAAACAGAACCCTGTGAGAGCGAGAAAGAGATTCAGAGCCATTGTTTACTTATAGGTCATATTTACTGAATTAATCTACTTCCTGAACTCACGCAAGATGTTGATTCCAAAATATTTGGGAGTTTGAAGGTAACACATAAATAATGAACTCGTGTGGGGCAGAAAAATAGGTTATTCAGAGATTCAGGTTTCTGTTCCAGGAAGTTTACATTTAATCATTTGCATTTTTTTTTCTAGCAAACACTATTCATTTATAGTTCATAGTTCTAGTATATTAAAATAAATCCAATGGTACGACATATTCTAAGATGTCAGTTAATTTAATTAGTTTGAAAGGTTTGAGCCCCTTTTAAATCCCCCAACAGCATTTCTAGACCATCCTATAAACCTCCATTTCTTCCATTTGAGACATTCCTTTGTCCTTGGTAAGTTGTATGTTATCATTATTCTGTTGGAAGACACATTTTCTCCCCAATTTTGTCACATCCCACCAGCATTAGGATGAGGCTTCCTCAGCTATTGAACTGCCACTAACACAACATCAGTAGACAGCTCAACAAATGCCCATATTGGCTAGCATCCTGCTGGGTGATGGGGGGAGAGACCCACCCAGAGAGCATGCTTTTGGACTCTTGGCCACAGATGGCTGTAGCATCACCAGGTATTGAACTCATAATTTCTTGATGATAGGACCAAGGCTTAGATGATTGCACCAGGAAGGTGGTCCCATTCCCAGACTCCTAGGCATCTACAGCCTTCTTTCTGAAGGCCACAGAGAGTGCTTGTGATCTAGGCATGATGATACCACACACCAGAATAACAAAGAGCAAACCAGACCAGATATCTGAGGTTTAAATAAGCCAGGTTCCCCCAAAACGTCTCAATAAACCAACCTGCTCTCAGTTCAGCTGACATCTTGGGTATAGTTACATACTGTAGGACACGTAATTGAAGGAGGCTAGCTAGATAAATCACCCCTAAATCAGTAGACAGTACCTCTGTCCTCCTATATCTTCAGGCACAAGGTTATGGGAACCTCTGCTTGGTAGCTAGCAAGTACACAATCTGCTTTATCCACCAAACTAACGTTATAGGAGAATAGCCCCAGCTTTTCATTTTCAAAGGCAAAATAATCGCAATGTTACATTAAAGTGTAAGCTTCTCTTTAGCGCCCCCAGCGGACATTTGTTTCTTAAAAGTGCAGCAAAATGTACTCGAGGATACGTATTTGTGGCTTTGCAAAAAAGTGGTCAGAGGTACATATATATTCCATGAGACCAGGGTGCAATAAACAATGTTCTAATCCAGGGGTTCTCAACCTTTCCAACCTCAAGCCACACCTGCTCATCATTTGAAAGCATGAAGGCCCACAAGAAAACAAAAATCAAGTTTTTGCTTACAAATGTCATTTTCATGAAATTTTTAGAGTGATATTTGGGTACCTACAAGCCCAATTCCAATGAAGTTGGGATGTTGTGTAAAACACAAATAAAAACAGAATACAATGATTTACAAATCCTTTTCAACCTATATTCAATTGAATACACTAGAAAGACAAGATATCTAATGTTCAAACAGATAAACTTTATTGTTTTTTGCAAATATTCACTCATTTTGAATTTGATACCTGCAACACATTCCAAAGAAGTTGGGACAGGGGCATGTTTACCACTGTGTTACATCGCCTTTCCTTTTAACAACACTCAATAAGCGTTTGGGAACTGAGGACACTAATTGTTGAAACTTTGTAGGCAGAATTCTTTCCCATTCTTGCTTGATGTACAACTTCAGTTGCTCAACAGTCCGGGGTCTCCGTTGTCGTATTTTGTGCTTCATAATGCGCCACACATTTTCAATGAGAGACAGGTCTGGCCTGCAGGCAGGCCAGTCTAGTACCCACACTCTTTTCCTACGAAGCCACGCTGTTGTAACACTGTGCAGAATGTGGCTTGGCATTGTCTTGCTGAAATAAGCAGGATGTCCCTGAAAAAGACGTTGCTTGGATGGCAGCAGATGTTGCTCCAAAACCTGTATGTACCTTTCAGCATTAATGGTGCCTTCACAGATGTGCAAGTTCCCCATGCCATGGGCACTAACACACCCCCACACCATCAGAGATACTGGCTTTTGAACTTTGTGCTGATAACAATCCGGACAGTCCTTTTCCTCTTTGGCCCGGAGGACACGACGTCCATGATTTCCAAAAACAATTTGAAATGTGGACTCGTCAGACCACAGGACACTTTTCCACTTTGCATCAGTCCATCTCAGATGAGCTCGGGCCCAGAGAAGCCGGCGGCGTTTCTGGGTGTTGTTGATATGTGGCTTTCGCTTTGCATGGCAGAGTTTTAACTTGCACTTGTAGATGGAGTGACGAACTGTGTTCACTGACAATGGTTTTCTGAAGTGTTCCTGAGCCCATGTGGTAATATCCGTTACAGAATGATGTTGCTTTTTAATGCAATGCCGCCTGAGGGATCGAAGGTCACGGGCATTCAATGTTGGTTTTCTGCCTTGCTGCTTACTTGCAGAGATTCCTCCAGATTCTCTGAATTTTGTGATATTTGATTTGATATCTGATAATTGTGATATATATCAGTGGACATAAAATATCAGCAAAATACTGGTGTGAGTGGACAACTGAAAGGTCAGGTGTTTCTAGAGAGAAAAAAAAATACATAGCTGCCTTTGTGCACTGCTTGGGGCTTGTAATAATGTTGTCACCTGTCTGAAAACATTGTATATTTCTTTTTTATTGCTAAGTCAAATATTATTTCACTGATTTTCACAACAAAGTGCCATAACAGTCCCACTACGGACTACTGCCTCCCTGAATATAAGCCCAAGTACCACAAAGGCATGCTATGTGGCCCATTTGTGGCCCTTGGCCAAGTGGCTAAGAAATCCTGTTCTTATGAGCTGTTGAGGTACACATGATTTCAATTTAACACATTTGATGTAGTGGGATATGAAGGGTCGTAGTTACTTTTCCAGAATTTTTTCATTCTGAATTGCATTTCAGTTTATTTCAGTGTGACATGCGCCTGTCCCCATGCCCTGATGATGGGCATGAGAGCCGGCAAGAAGTCAGCGCCTGAACTCCGGGCGAGGACAAAGCACGGCGAGGATGTTGGGGAGATGAGAACCGTGAGTGGGTGGGGGATGGTACGCAGGTCACAAGTCCTACTTTCTGGGCGTCAACTTTGGTCCTACAGCAAAGTCACTTTAATTTGTCTCACACTCGATCCAGGTGGCTGAACTGTTGAGTGGGAACAGTGACAAGGAGTATAGTTTGAAAAATGTCCAGCTTTGGTTTGCTTTCACTGTTGTATTCATTTGGTTGCATATTCATAAAGTTAAAATTACTGCTGCAACATTGAATCCTGCCTGCAGCATCCTGCCTGAGCCCCCCAGGGTAGCATAAGACATGCTACATTCAGTTATATAAATAATAACAAAAAGTGTCACTTGTTAAAGTCAGCTTTATTTACCCTTGTTAAAATCACCTCTATACATCAACATTGTTCAAATGAAGACGGAATATCTGTATGTCCATATTGATCCTCTGGATCTTGTCAGGACATCCTTGATTAGGAGGTAATGAGATATTGGAGAAAGCGCATTCTGGCTTTTCTGAAAAATGTACCTATCAACAGCGGCTTTTAATTGGGCTCATACGTTCAGCGCCTCCTGCAAATGAAGTGCTGAAATGAACTCGAAGATCAGTGGGACTTTTCAGAGCTCACTAGATTCCAAAGTTGTGTGGAGTGAGTAGATCTTCTTGTGGATTCCTCCATAGTGCAATTAAACAATCTGCACAATATATATCTCCAAGTGTATTAAAACATCTGTTCCCATATATCACTGTCAGATATGTTGATACTCAACGTTCTGTTGAGCAACTTGCCAATAGCCCCATCTCAGAGCAAATGGCCTGTGCTGCGACTGTATTATGGTTCAGCCATCACACGAAAGAGGTTTAAATAGCCATTTTATCATTCTTTCAAACACATTGGTGCATGGACACCTGCGTATATCTGATACACCTTCTTTTTTCCACTTTAATTTGACTCTGTCCAAAAGATCTACCAGATGCGTTGAAATTTCCATCATGGTCTGCAAGTCTAGCTCCTTAGTGGAAAGAGGTGATCATTTCAGAATGATGACCCTTACGTGGAGGTCATTATGGTCTATAATTATAAGCTGCAGGTATAGCGTGAGATGGCAAAAGACAAAGTAATCTCTAACACAGATGCTGTCTCTGAGGGAATCTTTGAAAATCTAGCACAGGCTTCTTGAAGGTTAGACTATCCGACTAATAAATCCACTAGTTGGTGCTGTGGGCAGCAGTTGGCTAGTTGAGCATAGTTCTTGAAATACAGCCATCGTAAAAACTGCAGTAAATGTGCCAGAGAACAGAGACCAGTTTTATCTGCTACACACAAGCAACAAACTACTTCATTACACTGGATGAAACCAACTGCACCACAACATAAGGCTGCACTACAGACTTCTAAGCCAGACCGGAAAGATTGCAGGAACCGTGTCACAGATGTACTCTTAGAAATAAAGGTACTAAACCGTCACTGGGGCAGTGCCCTTCTTGTCACTGGGTTGGGACCCCCAAGAGTCCATCTCAGTACCTTTAGTCAGGGAACATAACTGAATCATAATCCACTGAAATGGTATTTTCTAAGCTGTACTGACTCCACACACCCCGTCTCACCTCCAGGCTTTTATTCTACTGTTCTGTTTTAAAACATTCGGTTATGAAAAGGTACAAATACCAACTTTTCACCTGGAAAAACTGATTTAAGCTTCACAATTGGACCTTATCCCTCTATTGCACGGTGTTGCCATATGGCAAAAATTACTTTATCTCAGGTTTAATAAAAAGTAATAATATAAAATTTTATTTTATTTTACCTTGAATAAACAAATACCTTATGACATCACATGACTAGGAATTCTTATTATGATGTTATTGTTATTATGTTAATCTATTGTTATTACTATACATTCCAAATACCAAGTGAAATTCTATTTATTTCCAGTATTTGTAAGTACTCGTACATTTCACTTTGTATAAGTTGGATTTATTTGGTCTTGTTTTCAATAACAGGATGTTTGTGGAGAAAAATTATATTTTATGTTTTTTTTTATTATTATTTTATAGTGCATATGGTAACAATTTACTAATTACCCCACTTTAAGAAAAATATGCAACTATGCTCATAATGTAATGTAGGCAGTTACACACCTGTTAAAATGAGAAAAGTTGGTCCCACTTTATATTAAATATCCCTAATAACTGTGCAGTTATATGTGAACAACTTATGCAACAACAGTGTAACTACTAATGTTTTAGTCACTGTTACAGATGGATTACAGCAGTATACCTTATGTAATGTGTAGCAACCTCAGGTGTTATATAGGTACAGTGCAATTACAGAGTGTTAACTATAGGATGGCAAATAATGTGATGTGATTAGTTACCTTGTTACAACACAGTTATTCCACAGTAATAATGTAAAAGAAATGTAATATATAAAAAACTTCAGATCTCATGTATCAAAAAGATATGCTTGTGTAATTACAAGAGGGAAAATATACAAGTGTAATTACAAAGGCTGTACTGCTGTAATCCATCTGTAACATTGATTAAATCATCAGTAGTTACAGTTTTGTTAAATAGGCTATTTATAGCTATAGGGATGTGTAACTACACAGTTATTAGAGACACTTAATTTAAAATGGGTTATGTGAAAAAATAGCAGTTCACCCTGTTACACATGTGTAATAACAAGGGAAAACATGATGAGCCAACTATCAAGATACATTTGTGTAATTACATGAGTAAAAGCAGAATTTCACACCCACATTATATACGCTGTACAGCTGTATATATTCATCTGTAACAGTAAATACATCACCAGCAGTTACACTGTTGTTGCACATGTTGTTAATGTGTAAATACACTGTAATTAGAGACACTTAATATAAAGTGAGACCAGTTGATCAGCTATGGACGTAAATAGCCCAAATGTGACATTGTTTAAAGTATTACAACAGTAAATTTCTGCCTAGTTTCAAAAGGTCTTCATAGTGGTTCTGGCCATTAGTAAAAAATGTGCTGTACCTGTATTATGATACTTTTTCTTTGGATAACTGACACAATATAGTTTGGCTGTGTAATTATTATTTGGCTTATTATTATTGGCTGTATAATAATTAATTCTGCGCCAAATCAAAAACTCATGAAACCAAGCAACTGACTAGAGAAGCCCACAGCCAGCACTGCAGTCCTTAGAAGGCTCCCAGTAGATGTTGTGATCGAGGAGAATGAAATTCTTATGGCGCAATCAGACCTTGAATCTATTCATCCAGTTTCAGAGAGGGAGAATTGGAGTCGTATGGGAGGATGAAAATTGTTTTACTCTGGCTTGAGTTTTCTGTAGTTTCGCTCTATTTTCAGGATTTATCTGATGGCTTGAAAACGCTTTGATGCTCAGCTAAAACCTGCTCCCTATAAAGACTAGTTTTTTTTCCCACATCTGTTTCATCCTAAAGATGAAAAAGCACACAGTCACACTCTTCTATTGACATAATAGCCTGCATTAGACCAGTACTGCAAATCAAACATATAGTGGAGGTCTCATCAAACCTGTTGTTTATCATTTTAAATCAGGTTATCCATCCATCCATATATATATATATATCACTGCTGTCAGAACAAAGTTTTTGACATTGTTTTAAAAAGCCTGTTTCCCTGTAAATTTCAAGATAAATGAACCAAAATTATTTGTGGAAAAAGTCTGGTTCCACTGACTTACATTAAAAGTATATATATGTATGTATATATATATATAGCTGCTGTCGGAACAAAACCTCATATCTCCAAAATAGTAACTTTACAGGAGAAAGAAAAAACCAACTGTACTTCTAATGTAAGTCAGTGGAACCAGTTTTGGTTGGTCTATTTGTAATGAAATTTACATACAATGCAAGAGTAACAGACATTTTCAAATTAAGTCAAAAACTGAAAAATGGAAAAAATGGAGATTCAAGGTTTTGTTCTGACAGCAGCTATGTATATATATATATATATATATATATATATATATATATATATATATATATATATATATACATACACTACCGGTATACACCCCAAATTTTACATACACCCCAAATTTTCCAGTTTTTTATTGGAAACTATTCAGTTTAATGTCTCATTGCACTCTGAAATGAAAGCATAATACAAATAAACAATTGGAGTTAAAAAAGAAATCATGGAATCAATTCATAGACCAGAATGTATTCGGGTGAACCCCTGACCAACTAGGCGCATGCCAGAGTGTATTGCATGGCTCTGCAGAATGCGGTGACTGCCGATTTGGTTCAGGGTCCCTCTTACTCTGTAAGTCACCAACCCTGGATCCAGCAAAACAGCCCCAGACCATCACACTTTTTCCTCCATGTTTGACAGTTGATGTCACACACTGTGGAACCATTCTTTCACCTACTCGACGGCGTACAAAGATCCTGCATGATGAACTGAAGATTTCAATTTTTGATTCATCAGTCCATAATACCTTCTTCCCGTCTTCAGTAGTCCAATGGCGGTGCTTCATTTCAAGCTATTCATTGGTTTTGAACGACTTGAATTGCAATAAATAACTGGAAAAATTGGGGTGTTCTTAAACTTTTATATATATATATATATATATATATATATATATATATATATATATATATATATGTGTGTGTGTGTGTGTGTGTGTGTGTGTGTGTGTGTGTGTGTGTAAATAGCCATTTCTATTGGTCCAGACATGACATTTTGTCGGCTGAAATTGAACAATTATGCAAAAATAATAAATGGTCATAAAAGATCTTGCTCAATTAGTGATAATGTCTATCAAATGATTAAAAACATTAATTGTGACTACTTGCATTTGCTGAAATTAGAATCTAAACAGAGATTTTTTACCTTTTAAAACCAGTGTATTTTGTTGTAGTTATATTTTAATGAGTGCACAGTGTTGTGTTCACATTATAAATTATACTTCAAGCCCTGTTGGAGCTGGATTAGTTTGATCTGGGGAGGTGCTGTAATTGGAGTCATGACTTAAGAGATCTGTGATTTTAATCCAGTTTCGATTTGGGATCATTTGGGGAGTATTCAGATCCTTTAAGACCTTAAAATCCCAGGCTTATTACATAGTACGGGTTGTTTGAGTAATTACCTGGACTTCAGTGTAAACTGGCTGAGCTATTTGTACACCATAGAAGAGAGTAATAAAGCTCTGTGCCTACCTGTGGGCCCTGGCCATTTACAGAGTTCACCTGTATGACATTACATTACTGGACCCCCTTCTCATAAACCTAATACAGGGCTTAAGGTGTAATAATCAAATTACATCTATACAAATACAAATTTGCATAAAAATGGCATATTTAGGTTTGTTCCCTATATAAGAAAGCATGAAATTTAACTAGGGCACCCAAACCTTTGGCCACTCCTGGTCCTTAATGTTTTGCTGATTTGCTTAAGTATATATGTATCACTATCCAAACAATCTCCAAAAAATCCAAAAAACTTCATAAGATAGGACAAATTCCTTCTTTGTTTTACTTTACATATATATTGTTTGAACGTTTGGCCACCACTGGTCAAATTTAATGCCATGGTTGGTTTTTTTTAAGTGACAGAAGATGAACTATCCTTTAGAGAGAACACATTTCTGTACATTTCAGTTCTTATAGTTTATTTCTAAACGTTAAACAGCTGCCCCTTTATATTGGGTCAACATTTCTTAACCTCTTATTCTCCAGGTTAGATTTTAGTTTGTACATCTGAATTTTTGGTGACCAAATTATTCAGTAACTGCATGAAATAAATGTCAATTTTGATTTTATTTATTTATGTATTTATTTATTTATTTGAAAAGCTCCCCTCAAATGAACAGAACGTGTGTTTTATGATCCACACATAGTACTATATGCTTACAATTTACTGCTGAAAGCCAAAAACCTCAGATGCTCTTTGTATTATTTAATAAAAGTAATTTTTACAGGGCAGATCACTGAAGAGACGCCGTCTGTTTATAGTTTATAGCCCAGATTTGTAGAAAAAACAGGTCGACTTTCAGTAGAAAAAGTTCAACTTCTTTTATTATAGGGGTTTAAAATGACATCATCTATTTGGGAAAGAAGACAGTTACAGCCTCATATGATGCCCAGCTTCTGAATGTAGCTTATGAAATATGAAAGTTATGAAGAATATGACCAAGTGTGTTTTGGAACCACAGGTGGTCTCAAGGAGATGAAGAGGTTAAAGAACAGAGCAGTAGAAATGCTCCAAACTGATAGGAAAAAGATCTTTTCATACTTACGTATTACATGAAGTGATGTTATATATGTATAATGTGCTGCTTCAGTTGACTGTAGTATGGCCATATTTTTTGTAGCCTCTAGCACTTTTACAGCTGTGTCTTTCAGCATCATTAATGCCAACATAATGCTGTCCTTGTTAGCCAAAGTGTTCCCTTTATTTTGGCATCCACCAGTAGAACCCGTTCCCTCAAAGGCTGCTGGAACAGCACAGCACACTCTGTCGAGCGACGGCGACGACTGAAATCATGATTCACCTGACTACCATCAGTTCAACTACGGGGAATAGCTGTGTATACATATCTTACAAATTAAGTTCACAGAGGCAGAGGTTAATTCACAGGGGCTGCTTGTCACAAACTCGGCAGGGTTTGTTTGTATGCAGTGCTAACAAAACATGAGGCTGACTGCAGAGGAACCTTAGCCAGCTTCTGAGAGCAGAGCTAATGCTTTAAGTCCCCGACTGATTTATCTCATTAAACTGGCCTTTATTTAGCACTTGATCCGATGATCCGAATCCTAAAATTTGGTCCTGAAATGCTTGTGAGCGCATCTGGAATGCCAAAAGGACTTCAGATCTACACAAAAGAAACACCCCCACCCCGCTCACCTGTGCTGTGTTGTGTAACATTACCTAGGCTGGCCCGAAGGCGAAGCTCGCCTCTTTGAAGTAAGCCTCAACAGCTGGTATTTGTCAAGACGAATGTCCGTGTTTTGTCCTTTTTAGCTGCCGAGCATTTAAGGAAAGGAAATGCTAAATGGCTGGGTAGGGACCCAAATCCGATGCAGTGAGCTCCTCCAGCTGGGGACAATTCTGAATCATATTTCCCACTGCAGAACGCTCCTGCTTAGCGTTGCACTTGATCACAGAGCAGAAACAACACTTTAAAAATACACGGGTGAACTCTGAGTAAGAACAAAGCTGAACTAGGCAACAACAACATACAGCTTAGGGCATTGTTATTTATGATAATGAAAGACATTAAAATTAACCCCCTAAACTGATTCAATTCCTCACTCTCATAGCCACAGAACTTGCATTGTACTTTCCTAGTAGTTACTGAATAAGAAGGGTTTTAGCTCTGTGTCTCATTTAAGCAAACAATAACTTCTTTTTCCTCAGTTACCCCACTAGCTGGGACTGATTATTCAGATGATTGTATAAACAGCACACTTCAATTTCTTATACTGGAGTGAAGTCTAGAAATCTGATTAAGAATTCTGATAAAAAGGCTGGATTTTAGCTCAGTAATCAGATTTCTCAGTGATGTAAACTCTTAATCGGATTTCTTTCGGGTTTCTCAGTCTTGTGTGGAAAAGACCGCAGTACCGAAAATAAGCGAGTAGTGTCGTCACGAGGAAACAACTAAATGCTCAACGAATTGAAGGATTTAAATATTCTTCATCTTCTAGATGATGTTTGTTGATATTTTCAGGTAAAGTGACTCAGTGTTTTATAAAAAAGCTGTGGCGTGAAGTTTGAGTTTTATATTATGTGTACATCACGTCTTCTGTGAGTTCATTGGCTGGTTGAAAAAGCAGAAATCTGATTACTGTCTGATTCATGTAGACCCAGAGTTTCCCCATTATTTCATTATTCAAGTGCATGTAAAAGAGCATCTTTTTCTGCAGATTTTCTTCAATTACTGGATTATTAATTGCACATAAACACACTTAGTGATTATAAAATCCAGGATGGGAAACTGAATTCAAGTTGCAGTAGTAACAAAGTAAATGTAATGTGTTACACTCTCAGAAAGGTACTAAACTGTCACTGAGGCAGTGACCCTCTTGTCATTGTGGTGGTACCCTCAGGGGTACATCCCAGTACCTTTAGTCAGGGAACATAACTGACCCATAATCCACTAAAATGATATTTTCTAAGCTGTAATGGCTCCACACATCCCGTCTGGCCTCCAGGCTTTTTATTTTAATGTTCTGATTTAAAACATTTGGTCATGAAAAGGTACGAATATCTACTTTTCCACTAGGAAAAACTCATGTAAGGTACACCATTGGACCTTAAAACCACCTTTGTACCTTTGAAGGTACACTTACGTTGTTTGTACCTTGATGAATGAATCATGTACCTGCATAGTACATTTATTTCTAACAGTGTACTGTGCTTAAGTAGTTTTTTCGTGTATCTTGTACTGAAATTTTGTCATGGTTGGCTCCTCCCACTACTCCATGTGCTCCTTTGTTTTGATCTTCCATGTGCATTTGTTTTGGTTTTCTAGTCCTGCCCCTTGTTTGGTTACTCCTCCCCTGATTGTCTCCACCTGTTTTCCGCCTGTCCCTCATTATCCCTGTTGTATTTAAGCCCTGTGTTTGCACTTGGTCTTTGCTAGTCTTTGTCCTTGTCCGGTTTGGATCTTTGTTTGTAGTTTGAATTGTCGTTTGACACATTTTGATTTGTTTGCTGTGTTTCTCTTGGTTCTTAGTTATGTCTGTCCACCCTCAACTCTGTGTTGGGTCTATGACCCTGTACCGTTTGGACTAAGACCCTGGATTTGCCCTTAATAAATCTCACTTATCTCAGCACGTGCGTCCGCCTCCTCGCTCCATGTTACAAGTTTTTCCATTTTGGGCAACTTTTTACTTTCACTCCACTACATTTCAAAGTCTAATATCTGACTTTTTCCTCCACTACATTTTGAGAAATCTGTCATTCCTTTTGGTTTCTGTGTGTATCAAAACGAAAGAAGCGCAAAGCAAGAACACCAATCAGGGCACAGCGGTCAATTTGTTTTGAGCTTGTTTTGACCTGTTGGTCATACCGACCCAGTGCAGCACACGATTCAATGTCAGCGCAGCAGTGTAAGATTTTGGGAGAGTCTATTCAACATAAACGATGAACTAACCTAACTTTGTGTAAATAGAGCACAATATAGAAATATGTCCACATATGCAGTCGTGACTGACGCGGCTTTTTTCTGAATTTATACAAACACCATTTCATTTTATAGTAAATTAGTTTGGGCTGGTTTATGTTTATGAACAGAGACCTACAGATCAATATAGTAAAGGAAACTCATTTATGATCCTGAGTTTAAAGCCAGTTTTTATTCAACTTAAACTTGGAACTAAGTTGTAAATAAATCTTAAACTGAAACTTTGCTTGTGTGTAAAAAGTGATTTCAGAGCCACTCGGTTCTCCCTGATGGAAACTGTTTACCTTCAGTGTTTTGTGCTTATGATCATTTTAATAGACGTCAGCGTCACTAATTAATGACCTTCTATTAAAAGACTGGTTTACCAAGAGAGACACTGGAGGATTTTCACCTAAAATGAGTTCATGAAGCGAGTCTTGTTATAAAAATGATAACAGGACATCAGAGCCATAATTAATCTTTTAGAACTTTTACTGTCGATACTTAAGTACATTTGAAGACAAATACTTTAGTACTTTTACTCAAGTGGAGGTCTAAAGGGAGGAACTTCTACTACTGGAGTAATATTTTACCTTGGGTGTCTCTACTTTAACTCTAGTACATGATTTGTGTACTTCATCCACCACTGTGGATTTTAATGCCTCTGGCTTGCATCACAAGGAGCCTATGAAGTTGCTCTTTCCCGTGCCCATAAGTATTTAATACACAGTAAAAATTGTAATTTTATTTTTAATTTTAAAACATAGCTGCAAAACAATTTCAACTCAGATTTTGGCCTTTGTTTTTGAAAAATATAGTTTTATTTAGTGCAGCATTTCCATGTTTCACTATGTAATTAAATTAAATGTTACATTATTTGTGACAGACCTAAAATGTTGAACTAAATAAATATCATACAATAAATTAACATAACAGTGGTCTACATTTGAACAATAGATGTTCAAATAACTTAAGTCAGATACAGCATGTTATTTTTTAGAGTACATAACATTAATTTTTACATTTTAAACCTCTTCATTAAAGACATCCACAGTAGTTCAGGGATTACCAAATGAAGCGTTGAACCTGCAGCATCAGGAGGTCATGCGCTTGAACCCAGTAATGCCATAGCCACCCATAAGTGGGAGCCCAAGAGTGTGTGATTGCTGATGAATGGATTGTTCAGATTGTTCATCAGCTAATGAAGAAACTGAGAAACAATATTCTGGATTGTTTACCAAGCTGAGGTGTAGAACTTTTGTCTAAACAAAGAAGTTTGAGTTGGGTAAACTCTAGTGTCCTCATGTTGCATTAACTTAAGAAAGGCTGTGTGATCAGTTACCTCATAAGTTTAAGTTGAGTTGACTTTTTGAGGTTGACGTTGTCCCTGGTAATCAAGGTGTTACAGATGCAGTAAATTGAAGTATCTTTGCATTCTTTAGGGTGCTTACGTGGTACTCTCATAACTACAGATGACAATTTCCAAATAGTTACTGAATAATAAATCTTATGACTAGCAATTTAATGATAGCTTTCTGGTGGAAACAGAGGCCTTAACATTAATTACATTCAATTACTTACTTATATTCATACTTACTTGTATTGCTGTAATATTGTTACTAATTTTATAATTTGCATTCTATTCTTTCTGTCTTTTGTTGTGCGCACTGTTTATGTTCTTTTTCTCTTGTAATCCAGAACAATGACAATGTCTCACTCCAGAAATTCAGCTGCATTCCTGAGGCTGGTTCTCACAGAGCACACACTGACATCTTATTGAGGAGAAGCTCAGCACAAGGGCTTCCTTAAACCCTTCTATTGTTAACACCTGGACTTGGAAGAATGGCCCTTTCACAAGTAAATTGTGGCCTGGCCTTACAGAGAGATTTTATAACACAGCGCAGTTGACATTGGCAGCTGTGGCACAGCCCAGCTATGGAAAACCTGCAGGCCTCCTCAATTCGCAGGAGATCAATCAAGGCAGCGTGTTTCCCCGAAGCTGTAGATTTCCACTGAGGAGGGAGGTGAGGGGCTGTAAAATAAGCCACTTGTGGTTTTGGGGTTCTTTTTTTTTTGAGACTGAAGAATCCCAAAAGGTCCCCGAGCTTCCCGAGTACACAGAGATCCCTGCAAAACTGTCAGCTCCATGCCGAGAAAAGTGCAAAGTCTAAAGCCTTTAAGTGGCTGCCACTCCCCTCCCCTCCCCTTCTTTCTCTGCTTCTCCATTCTCCGCACTGCCAGGGATGCAGGGATGCTGTTACCATAGTAACTGCTGAGTCATTCACTCCATGTCTGCCTGTCATGGAGCTTTGATGTACCTCCCTGGACAGATCCCTGTGCTACTTGCCACAGGAGCCTGCGCATGAGGACTTGCATCGCCACAGGTGGCCGAGCATCTTTGGAGGGGGGCGTGCTAGCTAGCTTAGTGAGCTAGCCTAATGGGTAACGCGCCCATCGCGGTGAAGCATTGCCTGAACTATGGGGCTCTCATGGGGGATTCTCCCTGGATGCCATGGCTACTGCAGGAAAAGAAGGTGGGAGTTTGCTTCTGTGCATGATTTACACAGACAGGGATGGGAGGTGAGGGGCAAGACTGTGGTTGTAGGAGCTCTAGTTATCTTTCAGAATTAGACCACTAATGCATGTGTAGTATGACTAGAGCTGGGTTGATTTTATCAGGCAAGGCTTTATCAATTTGTGTGATCTGATTCACTGTATAAGATAAACTACACTATATTGCCAAAAGTATTAGCTCGTCTGCCTTCACACACACACGAACTTGAGTGAGATCCCATTCTTAATCCATAGGGTTTAATATGATGTCGGCCCACCCTTTGCAGCTATTCCAGCTTCAACTCTTCTGGGAAGGCTTTCCACAACCTTTAGGTGTGTTATAAAATAAATGATAAAACATATGAAATGTTCACCACAAGGTTGAATTTGACTTTTTCATTCACCAGCTTCGCGTTGGAATTTTTTGTTCCACCTTAAAAGGTGCAGCAGTGAGGTGCTGGTGAAATGAAAAATTCCAAAGTGAAGGTGGCGAATAAAACTTCACTTTTGTAACTTCACATTCACCATCATTTTGCTGTTTTTTCTGTAAATTTTGTTCAGCTCAGTCACTTTGGTTTCTGTTTGGTGTCTGAATTCAATTCGATCTAGTCATTGTTTTATTTGACTGAACTAGTTTTACTGCTGAGCTAGTTTTATTTTAAACCTGTGCATTTAATGTTCTCCAAAAATAATAATATTGACTTGAGACTTGAATTGAGACTCGACCACCTTAACCTGGGGCTTGACTCAGGACTTGAGTGTGAAGACTTGAGACTTGCTTGTTACTTGCAACTTAATGACAAGTTCCCACCTTTGAACATTAGAGTAACATAAAAGCAGTTCTGGTTACTTTCACTTTCCTTAAGGTTTTCTTGTATCCATCTGTGATCACAGAGTAATCTGTAAAACCTCCACCTGCTATGCTGCTAATGTTTTACTACAGTTCCCTGAAAATTAGTCACATTATACAAATTTACAACTGAATTTTCAAAAAAGTGAAAGCAGATTTTGTATAAAACTGTATTGACAGTTCATCAGTTTCCTGTTGGCTTCTATTACAAGTGCCGTTCGATGAAATGAGTTTGTAAATTCGGGGAAACACATTGAAATTACTGTCTGTGGTTAATCAGCCATATGGTACTGATGCAGCAGATGGAGATTAGATTGAAAAACGCTGGAGAATGCCTTTAAGACCAGCATTTTTAATGGGAAACAAGGGGCACTTCAGTCAGGGGAAAGGGTTCTCCTCCGCATGCTTTGGGTTTATTCTCTCATAAAGAGATTGTGGAGAATGGGAGCACCATACGTCTTCCCTTCCTAATGACTGTTCTACTCTTCTTTCTAAAATAGTTATTTATTTTTATTATAGAACTTGCTTATCTTTAACAGTGACCCGGCTGGCCAGGAAGTGAGAGCATAGATAAGAGCAGGGATGCCATGTTGCAGCACCTCTGGAGCAACTTGAGGTTAAGTGCCTCAGCCACTGAGAGCAGCTTTCCTAAGAGTTGAACTGAGTTTTTATTGCTGCTCCAATACTGGCCGTGCACTGTCTCATTGCCTTCCACAATAGCAGTCCCAGATCTCTGAAATTAAACTTGAGTTTTACTGTTAACAGGAAGGAAATTGTATATCATAAATGGCCTGGCAATGAGCTGCGGACCTGGATCTTTTGCCTCAAAGCATAAAGTCATACGCATCATTTGCGAGGAAACACAGCACAGAAGATGTCTTAAGCTGCCTGTCAGTTTTTCCAAAACGCATTGTGGAATGGCCATGTGCTGCGCCCTCATTGTTATTCAATTTGCAGGGGCCTGACATACACAAGTTTCCAGACTTTGTCAAAATTGTGGAGGTCGGGCCAAGAGATGGACTTCAGAACGAGAAGGTAGGGGTTTCCCCCCCCCAAAAAAAAAACACCTGCAAAAAATGACAAATGGACTCACAGAGTGAAAACAGTTTGAATGTAGGCAATAAATCATCTTCCTTCACAGAGGACATTTCGTTATTTACCACCTGCTCTCAACTTATTTCTAGATTTCTTCTAAAACTGAACGAGTGAAAGCAGTCAGAATTTTACCACATACTCTTTTTACTAACCACTAAATATTTGTAGTGATGCTAATGAAGAAAGCATGTGTAAAAGCAACCACGGCTCATTCTAAAAGACTGAAATTGCTCCAGAACATGAGGTCACTGATTAGTACTATGGTCATTGCTTTCACTGCAACATGTTATGTACTAAAGCTATGCTTTGTTTCTGCTATGTGATTGTATGAGATGTTGTGTAATGCAGGTTTTTTAGTAACAAGTCCAATACAAGACCAAGACTTGGGTCGTACAGACTGAAAACAGTTTGAATGGAGGCAATAAATCATCCTCCTTCACAAAGTACTTTTCGTTATTCGCCCCCTTTTCACTTCATCTTCTTCATTTTTACCTATTTCTAGATATTGGATAGTGAACTTTAGAGCTGAGGCTGAGTCAAGACTGAGATTTTGTAGTTATCAAGTCCAAATCTAGATGGAGAATTTGTAGCAGTCAAGTTTGATTTCAGACTGAGATTTTGTAGTAGTGTGGTACGATTTAAGTCAGAGAATTTAGTAGTAGTCTGATCTGACTTAAGACAGATTTTTGAGCAGTCAAGTCAGATTTAAGACTGAAATTTTGTAGTAGTTGAGTCTGATGTAAGACTAAGGCCCAGTCACATTTCTTATTTTACCCCTATCCCTTGTTATCGAGTGTAACCCTCCCCCTTGAAACTGAGTTACAAGGGGTAGTGGTTGAAATCTTGCCCCTATAAAATGGAACAAGCCTTCAAGAACCGGATATGATGATAGGCGTATGATGCCCTAAATGTATTTAAGCAGTGAGGAGCTGAACTTTCCCCTCCTCTGCTCTCGCTGCAGACTGGCAGGGTTGCCTACAGAGCAGCGTTAGTAGCTGTTAATGAAGTAATGTAGTGTTTTTGTCTGAAAAATCTCAGTTTGAACAGTGAAATAGCCCTAACACTTCACCCTAACCCTCTACCTCAACAACAAGAGGGAGGCAACCCAACCCCTAGATGTGAACATGCAAAACAGAGGGGTAAGGCTAAGTGTGAAGGGCAAGGGGTGAAATGGGACTGGGCCTAAGATTTTGTAGCAGTCGAGTCTGATTTAGGACTGAGATTTTGAAACAGTCGAGTCTGATTTAGGACTGAGATTTTATAACAGTCAAGTCTGATTTAGGACTGAGATTTTATAGCAGTCGAGTCTGATTTAAGACTGAGATTTTATAGCAGTCAAGACTGATTTAGGACTGAGATTTTATAGCAGTCAAGTCTGATTTAGGACTGAGATTTTATAGCAGTCAAGACTGATTTAGGACTGAGATTTTATAGCAGTCAAGTCTGATTTAGGACTGAGATTTTATAACAGTCAAGTCTGATTTAGGACTGAGATTTTATAGCAGTCAAGTCTGATTTAGGACTGAGATTTTATAGCAGTCAAGTCTGATTTAGGACTGAGATTTTATAGCAGTCAAGTCTGATTTAGGACTGAGATTTTATAGCAGTCGAGTCTGATTTAGGACTGAGATTTTATAACAGTCAAGTCTGATTTAGGACTGAGATTTTGCAATAGTTGAATCTGATTTAAGACCACACTTTGTGGTAGTTGGATCCAAGTCCAGCTGGAGATTGTGTAGCAGTCAAGCTCAATCCTAGGTCAGGACCATAAAAAAAGATTTGTTGGAGGGGTTTGGAGTTTGGGTTTGGTTATTACAAAATGTTTGGAGGGGTTAAATCATGTTCATGGCAGACAGCTACATGTAGCTAATGAAGTAATGTAGTTTTTTTGTCTGAAAAATCTCAGTTTGAACAGTGAAATAGCCCTAACACTTCACCCTAACCCTCTACCTCAACAACAAGAGGGAGGCAACCCAACCCCTAGATGTGAACATGCAAAACAGAGGGGTAAGGCTAAGTGTGAAGGGCAAGGGGTGAAATGGGACTGGGCCTAAGATTTTGTAGCAGTCGAGTCTGATTTAGGACTGAGATTTTGAAACAGTCGAGTCTGATTTAGGACTGAGATTTTATAACAGTCAAGTCTGATTTAGGACTGAGATTTTATAGCAGTCAAGTCTGATTTAAGACTGAGATTTTATAGCAGTCAAGACTGATTTAGGACTGAGATTTTATAGCAGTCAAGTCTGATTTAGGACTGAGATTTTATAACAGTCAAGTCTGATTTAGGACTGAGATTTTATAGCAGTCAAGACTGATGTAGGACTGAGATTTTATAGCAGTCAAGTCTGATTTAGGACTGAGATTTTATAGCAGTCAAGTCTGATTTAGGACTGAGATTTTATAGAAGTCGAGTCTGATTTAAGACTGATATTTTGCAATAGTTGAATCTGATTTAAGACCACACTTTGTGGTAGTTGGATCCGAGTCCATCTGGAGATTGTGTAGCAGTCAAGCTCAATCCTAGGTCAGGACCATAAAAAAAGATTTGTTGGAGGGGTTTGGAGTTTGGAGTTTGGGTTTGGTTATTACAAAATGTTTGGAGGGGTTAAATCATGTTCATGGCAGACAGCTACATGTAGGGCGCTGTAGGGCAAAAAAGTCCTTACCTCAGATTTACCACTATTGTACCATCATCAACATTCCATATAAGAACAGAAGACTCTGGGTGTAGGTTCACTGGTGGTTCTGGATAGTAAATAAAATGACTATATTTGTATTGTAGTCATGGTGACCCTGGCTCCTATCACCACCACTGTAAAGACATCTATGTATTTTTCTACAATTTAAAATTTCTTATCATACCACTCTGCATGCCTTTACATCTTAACCCCTGAATTATATGAAGACACTGATAAGTCAGTGAAATTCCTCTTTAAAATGCAGGTCATAGTAAAAGCTACATCTGCTTTTGCATGCGCTACTAAAATTGTAGCACCAAGAAATTCTTATAATATTTAGCAAAAATTAGTCTATATGTATTGTTTGGGCAGCTGGTCCTAACATTTTTCTTCTTGCATTCTTAGCATTTGGTTTTCTCAAACAAGTGCATTCGTTCCAAGCACCAGCCTTGCCCAGACACATGGTTCACATTTTCCCTTCACCTATTGTATTGCTAAAGCGAACACAAACCGGCCCTGAAATATCTCGGAAACATGACATGGTACAACCATATGGCTCACATGTTATGTATTTAGCACGAGTCAGTCACGTCTTTATTGTTGCCATATTCACATATGCTGTAACTCTGGACTTGATGACAGAGTTAGAGTTCCCTGAGTTATGGCATACTGTGATACCACGAGCGTTATTTAAAAAAATGACTGAGTGCTGCAGGTGAATGTAGTAAATCAGAACCCCTCACAATCAGAAACCATCTGAGCTTCATTGCGTAGCGTACGCAGCCAAATCTCAGAACCGCCATTTCATTGTGTTTTTTCTCCCCCCTCCTCCTCAGGAAATGGTGCCGACAGAGGTCAAAATCCAGCTAATAGACATGCTCTCCCAGACGGGCTTGTCTGTGATCGAGGCCACTAGCTTTGTGTCCTCAAAGTGGGTCGCTCAGGTAATGACTCTGCATTGTGAACTGACTGAGAGCACTGACTGATTTACTGTGGAACTCATTGTTCTGCCGAAGACAACCTGCTCTCTGACTATTTCAGCTATGTCTGGAAAACCTACATAGGTTGCTTTGCTAGAAGACTAGATTTCTAGCATAGCTATTTACCAACAACAAGTAAAAAAAAGTTAAAATATATAGTAAAAGGTCATACTTTCTATCTATCTATCTTTCTATCTATCTATCTATCTATCTATCTATCTATCTATCTATCTATCTATCTATCTATCTATCTATCTATCTCCTGGTAAAGTAAAATTTTGTTTATTTAATAAGCGAAAGTAAATTAACAGATTTCCACAGTGAACACATTTTAAAATGCCATTTTCTGTTAATTTTACTATATAATTTTTTACATGTTGCAAAAATAAAAAAAAGAAAATGAATAAAATGCATTGTAACTTTTGCACATTTTATGTTTCTTGTTTTCCAGTACACTCTTAAAAATTACAAAAAGTACACTATTGCTGGAACAAAACCTTGTATCTCCAAACTGGTAACTTTACAGGAGAAGGAAGAAACATACTTTACATTTAATGTTTTTAATGTAAGTCAATGGAACCAGATTTTTTTCCAAGTCATTTGGGGCTGTTTCTTTTGGTCGAATCATCATGAAATTTGCTCACTGTGTAAAGAGTAAAAGGCATTTTCAAATTCTGTCAAAAACTGGAAAACGTAAAAAAAAATGGAGATATGAGGTTTTCTTCAGAAAAAAGTGATGTACATATATAGATAATGCATGTGTATAGCTGTATATTGCTAGATGTATACATAAATGTACATATATACTATATACGCACACACTCACACACACACACACACACACACACACACACACACACACACACACACACACACACACACACACCTCTGGTCAAATTACGTTTTGTTCATTTTTTGTTCATTTTTAAGTGAAAGAAAGTTAAGAAAAAAACTCACAGAGAACACATTTTAAAAATGATTGTTTTACGGTTTCACAATTTTTAGCAAACTGAATAAATAAATAAATAAATAAATAAATAAAATGTGCCATAACTTTTGCAAAGGTTGCTTTGTGTTTGCTTTTTTTATCTATCTATCTCTCTATCTATCTATCTATCTATCTATCTATCTATCTATCTATCTATCTATCTATCTATCTATCTATGTTTGTTTGTGGTCAGATGGCAGACCACACTGAAGTGCTGAGAGGGATTAACAAGTTGCCTCATGTCAGATACCCGGTCCTGACGCCCAACCTGCAAGGCTTCCAGGCAGCCGTGAGTAAATGTTTACACCATTTACATTTATTTACAAGTGACATTTGCGATTTGTTCGCTGTGCCAGGTCACCAAAGCTCGATGCTTCTCCTTCAATAAACTACTTGGGCCTGCGCACCCTGTGTCTGCACATCTGGATTAAATAACAGTTTGCATAACGCTGTGCGTTGTCCATCTTTAACACATATTTATAAATGTTTATCCCATCTCTCTTAATTGCTTAGCTGGTTAATCGAAGCGTGTGTCCCAGTCCTGTGTGTGCTGTCAGCTACAGGAGTGTTTCCTCTTTCTAAAGGTCGAAGCAGGCGCGAGCGAAGTGGCTGTGTTTGGTTCTGCTTCTGAAACGTTCAGTAAGAGGAACATCAATTGCTCCATTGAGGAGAGCATGCGGAGGTTTGAGCAGGTCATCACCGCGGCCAAACAGGCAGGCATACCTGTGCGGGGGTGAGTATCCTTCAGATGACCATATAGGCCCATGTTCAGACATCCTTCCATAACAAGTTGAAGTATTTACTCAAACACTAAAACATGCACAATAAAGCACATTACAGGCTTCAGATGTCAGAGTTTAAACTAGTGCTGCTATCTGTGTTTTACCCAATGTGGGAAAGTTAATGTACACCACCGTTAGCTTAGCACTAACTTATCACTGCTTATGATTCATTATAACAACAATTCATAATGTATAACTATAGCATAACTATAAAGTGTAATTCATTTTTATAAATAATTATAACCATGTTTATGGTGCCTTATGAATGCATGTCTTTATACATGCTTACAAATATGACATTCATAGATAGTGTTATTGCTTACTGTTCAACATTGTCTTCTTATTTCTGTTATTATTATGCTATTTCAATGCCATTTTCGCTGATCTCAGTTTCTGAGCCAGAAACATGAAACTTTGGAGTATTGTAGAGCCTCTGCAGCAGTAAAGTGTGAAATAGTGTGTTTATGCTTTTAGGATCAATCACAGTGCTTTTCTGTCTCCAACAGTGGTCATTAAGTCACCTTTACATACACTATATTTCCAAAAGTGTTCACTCACCCATCCAAATCATTGAACTCAAGTGTTCCAGTCACTTCCATGGCCACAGGTGTATAAAACCAAGCCCCTAGGCCTGCAGACTGCTTCTACAAACATTAGTGAAAGAATGTATCGCTCTCAGGTGCTCAGTGGATTCCAGTATGGTACCGTGATCGAACACCACCTGTCATGAAATTTCGTCACTACTAAATATTCCACAGTCAACTGTCAGTGGTATTATAACAATGTGGAAGTGATTGGGAACGACAGCAACTCAGCCACGAAGTGGTCGGCCACATAAAATGACTGCGGATGCAGAGTCAATTGCTACAGACCTCCAAACTTTATGTGGCCTTCAGATCAGCTCAAGAACAGCGTAGAAAGCTTCATGGAATGGGTTTCCATGGCCGAGCAGCTGCATCCAAACCTTACATCACCAAGCACAATGCAAAGTATGGAATGCAGTGGTGTAAAGCGCTGCCACTGGACTCTAGAGCACTGGAGACGTGTTCTCTGGAGTGACCAATCACGCTTCTCCGTCTGGCATTCTGGTGGACGAGTCTGGGTTTGGCGGTTCCCAGGAGACGGTACTTATCTGACTGCATTGTGCCATGTGTAAAGTTTGGTGGAGGGGGGATTATGTAGGGTTGATTTCAGGAGTTGGGCTCGGCCCCTTAGTTCCAGTGAAAGGAACTCTTAATGCTTCAGCACCAAAAGATTTTGGACAATTTCATGCTCCCAACTTTGTGGAAACAGTTTGGGGACGGCCACTTCCTGTTCCAACATGACTGCGCACCAGTGCACAAAGCAAGGTCCATAAAGACATGGATGAGCGAGTTTGGTGTGAAAGAACTTGACTGACCTGCACAGGGTCCTGACCTCAACCCGGTAGAACACCTTTGGGATGAATTAGAGCGGAGAGCCAGGCCTTCTCGTCCAACATCAGTGTCTGACCTCACAAATGTGCTTCTGGAAGAACAGTCAAAAATTCCCATAAACACATTCCTAAACTTTGTGGAAAGCCTTCCCAGAAGAGTTGAAGCTGTTAAAGCTGCAAAAGATAGGGCCAACATCATATTAGACCCTATGGATTATGAATGGGATGTCACTCAAGTTCACTTTTGGCAATATAGTGTATGACACATGTAGCATTTGCTCATACATGATATTTTGTCATAGGAAATTAATGTCAGAACATTGAGAAAGCTCAAATAATAGTTGCACAAATGGTGCCAAAATAGACATCTCTCATACTTCACCTCATTTCATTACATATGGACATATGTACATACTAGCACACATAAACTAAAGTATTGGGACACAACTCTTAATTGTTGCATTCAGGTGTTTTAGCCACAACCATTGCTAACAGGTGAATAAAATTAAGCACATAGCCTTGCAGTCTCAATAGACAAATACTAGCAGTCAAGGGTCATACTGATGACCTCAGTTACTTTAAACAATGCACTATCACAGGATGCCACCTCTATTACAAATCAGTTTATAAAATTTCTGTCCAGCTTGATCTGCCCCTGCCAACTGTAAGTGCTGTTATTGTAAAATTGAAGCGCCGACCACTTTGTCAACAGTAAAGTTTGGTGGAGGAGGGATAATACTATGGGGTTGATTTTCAGGGGTTGGTCTTGAACCCTTAGTTCCAGTGAAGAGGAATCTTAATGCTTCAGCAGACCAAGACATTCTGGACAATTCTATGCATCCAACTTTGTGGGAACAGTTTGGGGAAGAGCCTTTTTTTGTTCCAGCATGACTGAGCCCCAGTGCACAAAGCAGCTCCATAAAGTCATGACTGGGTGAGTTTGGTGTGGAAGAGCTCGACTGCCCCTCAACCCCATCAAACACCATTGGGTTGGATTATAACAGAGGCTGTGAGCCAGACTGTGAGACATCATTGTCTTACGTCACAACTGCTCTACTGGATGAATGGACAAAAATTCCCACAGACACACTTTAAATATTGTAGAAGCTTTGCAGGAGAGTCAAAGCTGTTAGAACTGCAAAAGGGGACAAATTCCCTATTAATGCCTATGGATTTAGACTGATTCAGAAAAGCTCCTGTAGGGGTGTGTAAGGTGTCCCAATACATATCTCCATACAGTGTATATAAACACACATATTAGCAACCACCTGGGATGCCTTAGCAACAGACTAGCAAGATCTTTGCAACCACCCAGTACACCATAGCACTGGTTTTGTCAAGCCACCTTAGAGTTCATTCACAAACATTCCCCTTCTATTCCCTCTTCCGTTGCTTGCTTTTGAGATTTTGAAGTGAGGCACCTGAGCGGCAAATGACATGATTCCTGAATTAATGAGTAAATAAGTCAAGTTCCAGATGTGCACGTATCCTGGAGCTTTTGTATCATGTCACAAGCAAAAGTCCAGATGTGTCCAGGCCATTCATTTAGAAAAAAGTTAAAAAGAAAGTTGGGAGGGGCTGGGGGGATGCAGCAGGGGCAAAACTAAACAGAGAGCACAGGCACTTCTGCGGCCACACGTGAGCCTGATGCTGTCGTTCTGGCAAAAGTGACTTAATGCCCGCTGCTGGACATGACTGAAAAGCACTGCCATCACTGGGGCCCGGAGAGAGTCTATGGAAATTCCAGTAGCAAAAAACTGAGGGATCGTCTAACAGCCAAGTGCCCAAGAGAAACATTCTCAACTTTTCACTTGTTTGTCCATCGTTTCGAGCAGTAAATTTTTTCCTTCCAACATATGGAAAGCGCATATAGCTTTTAACTTTGCTCCCCTGCATCATTTCTCATTTGCCACTGTCAACGCTATTGGAACTATTTAACACAACATTTGACACTGGCCATATGTTTCGTCTGCCCTAGCACATTTGGTTTTATTCCGTGATGAATGTAATCCGCTGTAAGAGTGCTTTTGGCAGCTGTGGCCTTGTCGTTGCCACGGAATAACATTTGACGTTACCGTGCCGACTTTGTTTTTGTATGGAGTGTACAATACAGCCCTCAGCATGTCCACTCTGTCTGCATGTTTGGCTTTGTTTGCAGCTACGTTTCCTGCACTCTTGGCTGTCCGTATGAAGGAGACATACAACCGGCCCAAGTAAAAAAGGTAAACTTAGGCGATTCTCTGCATTCAACACTCTTAAAAATAAAGGAGAGATACTATAGAAGAACCAATTTTGTACGCCCAAAGAACATTTCAGTGGATGATTGTTGGAAATGAGATGCAAAAATTTTTTTTTTAAAATAAGAATTTGCACAAAATTCTAAGTTTCTATGAAAGATTCCAGTAATAATTTAAGATCTGCTTCTTTACAAAGGTCTTCTGTAAAATAGTTATTAACTCTTTACTAACTAAATGAAATGATATTTAGTTGTAATTTTCTGTTGTGAGCATACGTGAAATGTCTTTATGTGACATGTTAATTAAGGAATATGATCAGGTAATTATTATCTGAATAATGACCATACATGATAGTACATGCTGGTGAATGTTCAGGTTTTACTGCCAAGTGTACTCTTACATTGCTCTGAATATGTTTAGCTGTCTTGTTAATCAGAACTTGTAAAAAACAACTGACCACCAATTTTCGGGAAGCAGTGTTTGAAACCGTAATGATGAATTCATTAATTGAAACCTAGCTAAAGACCCCCCCCCACCTGCGACCCTGACGGAGAAGCGGCTTGGAAAATGGATTGATGGCTGGATAGCTAAAGAAGTTTTTAACAATGTTATCAGAGCGCAGTTTAAAGGCCATCATCCATGATAGTATGTGAGTGCATTGTTGCACACGGCATAGGTGACTTTCACATCTGTGATGGTACCATTAATGCTGACATATACAGGTTTTGGAGCAACATATGCTGCCATCCAGACAACGTCTTTGTCAGGGAAGGCTTTGATTATTTCAGCAAGACAATGTCAAACCACATTCTGCATGTATTACAACAGTATGGCTCTGTAGTAAAAGAGCCCATGTGCTAAACTGATCTGCCTGAAATTCGGATGCGTCTCCCACTGAAAACGATGTAATGAAAAATATGACAAAGGAGACCCAGAACTATTAAGAAGATGAAACTCTGTCTCAAGCAATTAGTCTTCTCAGTTCTCAAGTAACTGTAGACATAAATAAAAAAGAAGAGGTGATGCAGCACAGTGGTAAACATACCCCTGTCCCAACTTTTTTGGAATGTGTTGCTGGAATCAAATTAAAAATGAGCATTTATCCATCCATCCATCCATTTTCCAAGCCGCTTCTCCGTCAGGGTCGCGGGGGGGTGCTGGAGCCTATCCCAGCAGTCTTCGGGCGAAAGGCACGATACACCCTGGACAGGTATGAGCATTTATTTACAAAATAATTCACAGACCATACACAACACTGTACAGGAGATATCAAATGAAATGTATTTCGTGTTATACCTTTAATATTTGTAACTCTACCCATGGTACATTTATGCATATAATCTAGAATAAGTTCTAAAGTTGCAGATATACGGAGGTCTACAGTAGATACATTATCTAAAGTATTTGATCTCAGTGATCCACTGTCACCACTTTTATGTCTTTTAAATGATGACTCTGCGTTTCAGTTTTCTTTGATTCAGCGAAGTGTGGTGGTGCTTTTACAGACACCAAGAAAACTGTCTTGCAACTTTGAATCGTTCCACAGCTTCCAGCTGTGAAATTCCGGATATCTAGTTTTCACAATATAGTTTGGATGGAAAATCTTACAGCAAAGCTTAACAAGGCAAAAAAGAAAACAATAAGAAACTGGGAGAATTTATACGAGTCTATTCAAGAAATTTAGGTTTCAATAATGTTATGTGATGCTGTTTAGTTGTGTAGTTGTTTATTTATTGTATTTGCTTTATTTTTGATTTGTGTCTATTCCTAAAATATATGTCACAAAAAATTTTAATGAAACACAAAAAAGCAACTAACAACTAAATATAAATGTAGCAGATGAAAAGATTCCTTTACTCACTAATATACTCGAGCAGAAGAATATAAAATAAAGAATATAAAATAAAAACTTTTACATGTACTTAAGTAAATGTAACAATTTATTACCCACCTCTGATGACAATCTTATGAAATGAAGTGCCTTCATTTTTAAGCGTGAAGCTCTGAAACCAGAGTAAATGAGTCTTTGGGCATTCAGCAGCTTGAATGTACTGAATGGTAGTCAATCCTCAGAGCACTGCATGTCCTTTTTATTCCACCTCTAACAGCCTCGTCGTCCCTAGAGGCCCTTATTACGCTGTTTGCAGCAAAAGCCGCAGCGTTACTCTGGCCCTCAGACTGGGCCCTCTGTGTGCACTCACCCTCTGTTTGTTTACCTTTTCCTGAGGGGATTTATGTTTTTACGGGCTCTTCTTTCCCCCATTTCTCGGCCCAGGTGGTGAAGCGGCTGTTGGAGCTGGGCTGCTATGAAGTGTCTCTGGGGGACACGACTGGCGCAGGCACGGCCGGCTCCATGGCCGCAATGCTACGCGCCGTGACCACAGAGGTGCCTGTCCACGCTCTGGCCGTCCACTGCCACGACACTTACGGCCAGGCCCTGGCCAACATCCTGACCGCACTGCAGGTGAGCTGAGCCCAAGGCCTCTGAATGCTCTCTTTATGCTCCACACGAACGGCAAAGGCGGGTAACCCTGAGGTATTATTGCTCTGGCAGACGGCTGCTGTATTATGAGCAAAAACACTGTTTAACTTTTTTACACTGTACTGGCACCAAGAGAGAAAATTAGCAGAGACAAAAACCACGTACCCTGGGCAGCCCTGGTCAAATGACATTTTGTTGACACATCCTCTACAGAGAACACACTTCTGCACATTTTAATTTAGAATCACTGTTTATTTGCTGAAGTTAACATATTGGAAAAAAGTAATAAAGCATATAAATGTGGCCTGTGCAAACGATATAGTACATTTCATTTTTTCCAATGTCAAACTCAGCAAAATAAATAACATTAACTTACACCAATCAGGCGAGAGATTATGACCATGCAGTACCATGCAGTAACACTGACGTGGTGGTGTGTTAGTGTGTTGTGCTGGTACGAGTGGATTAGACACTCATTTTTAAACATTCACAGTGTCCACTCACTGTCCACTCTATTATATATTCCTACCTTGTCAGTCCTCCTTGTAGATGTAAAGTCAGAGACGATAGCTCATCTGCTGCTGCACAGTTTGTGTTGGTCATCCTCTAGTCCTTCATCAGTGGTCACAATTTCTGTGTAGCTATAGCGCAAATATTTGCTACAATTTTGCTACAGGCTTTAGGTGATCCACACAAAATGTGAACTATAGAAAGCGGTCATTCACTGGGATGGTGGCAACTGTGTGATCCTGACTGAGCTGCGGACAGCTCAAGCAAACGGGCATGCGCTGATCACCCCTTACTAGTAGGCTAGTAGGCTCCACATTTGGTTCTGATGTGGAGCTGCAACAGGAGTGCAGAGATTATTCAGGCCTGATTCTCACCCCAAACAGCGTCAGAGTCACTGATGAGAATTTTGAGGCTAAAGTGTTGATGAAGTTTAACAAAGTCTCTGAATGTCATGTCTGTACAGATCTTTCTGAAATGTTTGAATTGGAGCAGTTTTATTTCAACAGCTGACAATGCTTTGCACAAAATCGTTTGATTTGTATTCAGTTATGTTTGATGAATTTTGTTAGGATAAGCCTGGAATGATTGACTTTGCTTTTAGTCTTAATTCTTGTTGGATATCAGAACACTGGGTGTGTAAGCTTGACTGTTGGTTACACTGCTTGGTAATCTTTTTGTACATTTGCAGTTTTTCAATTGTATGTTTCTTTCTGGCACAGGATTAAATGCAGTGTCCTGTTCACACTATCAGTTGGGATTGTTTGGTGTGTCAGGTGGAGATTCACATCTACAAATTTTGGGAAAGTAGCTACAAAGTAGCTAACTACTGATGTTTTCACAAGTGATATAAAATAATTTCTAAAACTGGATTTCATTTTTTCAGCTTTCAGGCCCAATTATCTCTTTACTCCAGGTCAAAAGGACTCAATATAGAACCAGCTGAGATTGTTCTGAACATTTTGATGTATAATATGTGGATATCACATCATTCACGAGTGCCTTGAAAGAAGGATTTAAGAGCTCAAGCAAAAATCTAGGAAGTGCAAGCAGACCCCAGAGGATTAACATATATCAGTCTTAGGCACAGTAGGGGTGTCCCAATTCAGGGACTGCATCCTTTGAAGGATGTGGTCTATTAAGGCGTGTCCTTCGGAGGCTGCATAGACCCACAAAGGCTGAACCGAAATGAGACGGTCTGCCCTACAGCTGATTTCCTGTTTGTGTCACAGCACTGCTGTTCCCACCCTCACCACTGCATCACGAAAAGCCACTACTGTTAACTTTGTTTAAAGTTCTTTAAAGATGGAGAAACTTTGTAGTTTTTTATTTTTCATTTTTTAGAGCTGGTGATGCTTCTCTCTGTCAGGTCTTTGCTCCCTATAACTAAACAAAAGTGTAAGTTTTGCTTCAGACCATATTGGCTTTTTAACATTTGTATCATCAGCTATTTGACTTAGTTTAAACCAAATACTTACGCTTAAAGTGTCTCCACAGCTGCCGTTCGTTCCTCTGAAAAAAGTTTGCATAGGAGAAGTTTGTGGATGTTTGTGGCATGTTTAATGGATTTGTGTAAAATAGGAATGCAGACATAAAAGTCTAAGAAATTCCCCTCAGGAAAAAAATGCAAATAAACAGCCAGCTGTGCTCCAAAAATCCCCGGAATAGTGATAAACCTTCACTTTTTGCTGTCTCATCATTAAATTATAAAGAAACACTACATGACAACAGATCCCACCTGCCCTGCGGTTCACAACATATGCATCCGCTCGATCTGGGTCTTTTTTCCATTTTTTTTTTGAAATAATACCTTTCTGTGGTTCATTTCACCACCTCTCCCCTCGCAAAACCTAAAACCCACAGAAACCATGGATGTGGGGAGACCGGCACGGCTCTGTCGTCCCTCCACTGGCCCTTTTGTGCTCTCTTTCACAGTTTGTCTTTGCTGGCCGCGCTGCGATGCTCTTTGGGGGCAGGGCGGGTCAGCAGATGTGAAGGGGTCGAGACAAAGGCTTACCTATTGGGTGTCTGTTTCATATGACAGTGGCCTGCTCTTGACAAAGGCCAAGAGCTGGAGGGGAGTGCAGGGCCCTTGGGGGAGGGGCTGGATTGGGGGGGTTCCAACTCATCTATCGCTGAGCCGCTGAACCCCTGTGACAATGCTCCGCTTAAAGGCCAAGGGGGAAATTATCCTTTCATCGCCCGCTACTAACCACATGGAGAATGGAGCAGAAAGGAAAACCCCAGGCTCGAGTATTCCTGCCTCAACTCCTACCACCCCCCCACCCCTCCTCTGTCTCTCTATTTATCCATCTCTCCCCAGCTGCAACTCTGTAACCCTAACTGCAGTTGCAGCGCTACAAAACGTGGCTGTGAATCTCCCCGGCCAATTTTTGGGAGAATTGGGTAACATGACAGAAGGACAGAAGGACTGAAAATAAAGAAATAGCGGCCCGTAGTCTGAAAGCGAAGCGTAAAATAATTCCTGTTCCAAGGGAATTGCAAAGTTTTCAGTCTTTAATACTCATGCAGACCTTCAAATTCTCTTTCAATGTTTTTATGTGAATTGAAGGCTGGCCTTTAGTTTCACTGGACACTTTTTTGCAGCTCCGGGAGCCAATAAAATCAACTGTTAACACCTAGAAGTGATAATTAGGTGAAACCTGAGAAAGGCACAGATGTTTTTTCCCCTTTTCTGAAAAGTAGACTTTTCTCAAAACGACACTGCACTCAGTAACCTTTAACTCTGCCATAATGTATTGTCATTCATCATGACTTTACACCTCCTATCCTAATTCTACATTCTTTTCAATTCTTATTTCTGATTCCAGGCCTGAACCAAAGTTTTATGACAGGACAAAATATCAATTACAGACCACAAATGTAATTTAGAAGTAAAAAATACTGTAATAAAACAGATACCACTGACATTTCTAAAAGATTTTTATGCAGTAAATGTACTTTATTTTTCCAGCCAGCCAGTCTAAAACTGGATTCAATCTGTGTATGGAAATCAATAGTACTGTGAAAAGCTCTGAGACCACCTCTGACTTATTTAAAATGGCCATCAAATACAAGTTATTCATTTTTTCTAGGTGATATTTCTGAGGAGATATAAAATATGAGGTATAAAATAATCCACTTAAATAATGAAGGCAAAAGTCAAAGAACAAACTGGGGTCTCCAAAAGTGGCGTTCAAAAAAGATGATGTGCCTCCTAGCAACCACCTGGAAGACCCGGTCGACACCAAAACTGCCCCCATCAGATAAACAGCACTTAAAGCTTTCATCTCTGAGAGAGAGGAGAAAATCAAGCTGCTTCAGATCTGAAAACAACTTGTTGAAAAATATCCCTGCAGTCTTCTGGAAAGACTGAAAGAATGTACTTAATATTGGTAAATGTGATTTTATATGAAATGATGTTATTTTATTTTATATAGGCTTTTGTGTAATTAGTGTGTCTTTTCTTTTATTCCTGGTGCTGAAAAAAAAAAAAAACTTAGCTACTTAAAAGCCATTTTGACTGGAACTTAAATAAATGGAGGCTGGTCTGTGAATTTTTTCGCAGTACTGTATATATGCCTTACAATCAAAGCATGCAAGATAAGATCCAGAGGCCAAACACTGTCCCTTCAGGAAAGTTCCTCCTGTCTGATACAACCTAAAAACAAAAATCTAACCCAGAAATTCAAATTAAAAAATGTATAGATTCAAAGGAAAGGGGTCAAATGTGTGCAGAGGGGAAACATACAGTCATATGCAAAACTTTACATATTATATTACAACGTATGAATTAAAACTTTTGCCCAGGCCACATTATCTGCTTTATTTTTTCCCAATATGTTAAATTCAGCAAATAAACTATCAATTCTCCACTGAAATGTGCAGAAATGCTGTCTGTACAGGATGCTTTAAAGGAAGATTTCACTGTTCACAATTTGCATATTTAGATTATGAAAATGTACAAAGAGTCATTCAGAGTGGTTTGGTGTGAAATGCTCTGTTGTTACTGAGTCAGGATCATTCACAGTGATGGTGATAGGAACCAGATGTCCATCTCTAAATGCTCCCTGAAAGAAAGTTATTACATGAAATATGTAATAATGAATATGTAAAACCTTATCAGCACTTGAAAGAAGGTTTTGGCCTAAAAACGTTTTTTTTATCTATTCATGGTTCATTTTTTTTTTTCAGATTTACTAACATAACATATCAACATAGATGATAGGTGTAGGTTAAGATAGTACATAAAATAGCTATGTTTGCTTTTGACCCCTGGTTCCTATCACTAACATTGTAAAGGAAGCTGAGACTCTACAACCAACCACTTCACTCCAAACCACTCTGAATCACTCTATTTACATTTCAAGCCCTGCATTCTGCAGAAATGTTGAAAAAGTCCCCTTTAACTGGTTTTCACTTAGAAAATCAACTAAATATAATTTGACAGGGATGTCCAGATGGTTTTTCATTAACCCCTTAATCTCAGTCTCAGGCTTATTACATACTAAGGCTTATTATTCTGTAACTAAAGAGACTTCAAACTGGTTGAGCTATTCTTAGGCTATAGAAGTGTGTAGTAAAACTTTGGCCATTTAAGGGGTTAAACTGTACTTGGTAAATAAGCCAAACTTGGAAGCAAATACATCTTAATGCAAATCCATTATAACCCCTACCTAGATACACTAGGTCAAGAGGTTTTATCTAGCACTTAAGGAGGAGAATGTCAGACTATCAGTAGTACCCCAGAGCCTCAGGCCTGCAAACATCCAGCATCTCTGACAATGCAGAGAGGAGGCAGGAAGAGGGCGGAATTCCTGGGAGTGAATCAGCAATCGAGATGATTTATAACACTCACCCCATGAGTGCAGAAAATAATAACTGCCTGCCATTTGTCCTCCTCAACACTGACCCCCCCATGGCTGTCCAACACTGAGCCGCCCCCCAAAAAAAGTAGTGAAATGAAAGATTTTATCATACCTTTTCATTACAGGGTTCCGGTAGTCTCCGCCACCAGCTGAGCTAGAAATTAATCCCAGTAACCCCGTCAACCCCATCACTGCTGCTTTTGTAGGGGGTAAAGGAATGCCATGCTCTTTGTATTCTTTCCTGAATGAAGAGGGGAAAAAAAGATTCATCTCTGGCAGGACAAATGAAAAGTACTTGGCCATTGCATGTGTTAAATTTTGGGAACAGTCTTGAAATTTAAAGCAGTGGACATATTGATAGAATACAGCAGGGCTGGGCAGTTCTGGCTGAGCAGAGTTGCTCTGTTCTTGCTCATCTGTGACAGCTTTGCTGAAAACACAGCCAATGTAAGACTATTCTGCTCAAACGGCATGATTTAGTTTGAAATGACCATGTTTTCCAAGTATAACTCATAACCAGAGATGCTGTGTTGAACATTTGTGTGCGTAACCCTGAGAAAGACCTGTTCTAATAGGGTTGAAGGACACATTACATGTGAACCTGATATTTCCTCGCTATAATATGATAATAATAGTGAGTTCGACATTTCAAATTGCCTCATTTACATTGCAGTTCCTACAGTCCAAATATGGAAACGAAGCTTCTTTGATGTCATAAAATCCGTCTCATTTCCATATCGTCACCGTCCAAAGGAAACCATGTATATTCATTTTTGTCCATTTTTATTTTTCTACATCATTTTAACACACCAGCTGAAAAATTTTGTGATGATTGGACCAATAGAAATGCTCCAAAATCACTTACAATAAAACCTCTTTACATTAACTTACATTGAAAGGTGCTAGCATTTTTGCCCTCTCCTGTAAACTTACTGTTTTGGACATTTGTGTTTTTCTTTGGACAGTGACAATATGCTTTTTTTTTCTTTAGCAGTTCAGCTCTGCCCATTCATATAGAAGTTAAAGAGTGTTTTAGCCTGGATAGGAGCTAACCAGAAGACAGCAAATTTACATACATCAGTCTTGAAGAAAATCAGCTTGTTTAATTATAAAAAATAAAGAGAGGTTGGAAAATTGTCATGAGAAAAATGAATTATGTTTTTGGTACATAAATCTTATGAGAGGATGTTGGGAAGAAAATGGACATACCAGAAAACGTAGGACATGAGTACTTTAAAGAGTAACACTCTATTTTAAGGGCAACCTACATAAGGACATCATAACACATGCATAAGCATTGGATGCCATACTTTTAAGGCAATACTTGAGTATATTTTAACTGCTTTACCATAAACTAAGTGAGATTTTGAGTTTGTACATTAACTCATGGGGGACTATGTAGAACTGATATAAACTTCTAAAGTAGACCTTCCTTTTAAGTTCCTTTACCTTTGAATGAGGCTTCATAATACTGTTATAAATGGAATTCCCTTCACTGCAGTTTAAAGTCTCTTATGTTAATGTGATGTCATTTCCTTCATAGAGCATGTTATGTCATCTTGCAGTTACTGGCATGAGCTAGTAATGAGAAGTACCCAAATATTGCTTCATAAATATGTTATTCTGTGCTTCTGCACATGTTATATAGTCCCAATGTAGGTAACCTTCAAATAAAGTGTTGCCATTTAGAGCAATACTTTAAAGCTTATAAATAGCTTATACCAGTAACACATAGACATGCATTATTTTGTGAAGTACACTGCACTGTATTACTTTAAGGAGCCTTAAACTGAAGTGAAAGACATTGTGTTTATACATGTGTTCCATTTATAACAGTTTGTAAAGCCTCACTCCAACTAATGGAACTCAGAGGCTAAGGCTCGAGAGTTAAGCCTGCTGTTACCTTCACATTTACAAACTTACTCATCTTCTTGCTTGATGTCAAAGTGACCCCAGCTACTTATACCTCCAGAAAATTATTATTATTAAAATTGTAACCCAAGCTTACACGTCATATGCTTTGATTCTTTGAAAAAAAGATGTTAATCATTTATTTAGAGATGCTATTGGGACATGAATTGGGCCAAAGCGATCTCAAAGATAATAGGAGGGTTAGGAGCACCATAATATCTACCACAGTAGAACATTACACTCTCAGAAATGAAGGTACTAAACTGTCACTGGGTCAGTGCCCCTCTTGTCACTGGGGTGGGACCCTCAAGGCTTCATCTCAGTACCTTTGGTCAGGGAACATAACTGACCCATAATCCACTGAAATGATGTGTTCTAAGCTGTACTGACTCCACACACCCTGCCTCGCCTCCAGGCTTTTATTCTACTGTTCTGTTTTAAAACATTTGGTTATGAAAAGGTACAAATACGAACTTTTTCACCTGGAAAAACTGATTTAAGGAGCACAATCAGACTTAGAACCACTGCTGTAGCTTTGAGGGAACATTCACATTGTTTGTGCCTTGATGAATGAAATGTCTCTATAATAGAAAACATTGTTTAGTACTTTAATTAAAACACATTTATATAGAACTGATACATGGCGTTCTTAACTAGGTCTCTGCCTTATGCAGTTCCATTACATTCATTGCAGAGAAAGAAATCATTTAATTTAAGGACCCTTAAATCAATACAGTGTCATTTACAGTACTGTGCAAACAACAGAGACCCTTAATTTGATTTCCGCTAATTATAGGTTGTTGGTATTTCTGAGCAGATAATATATAATACAACCCACCTGCATAAGCAAGGAGAAAGTCAAAGAATAATATTAAGTCACCTGATGGACACCAAAACTGCCCCCATCAGATAAACAGCACTTAAAGCTTTCATCTTTGAGAGAAAGGAGAAAATCTGAAAACGTCCACAGGTGTTTCTGTCCATCCTTCCACTGTGAGGAGACCACTCAGCACTGTGGGTCTGAAAGGATGTGTAGCTGATCAAGAAGAACCTCACTGAGAAAAGGAGATGGACATATCAAATCAAGAAGCTGAATGATGGACTGACCACCCCAGAGTCCAGACCTCAACACCACTGAATGGGTTTGATCACTTCAGAAAATCATCAACCAGCTTCTAAGCCTGAACTTTGGAGGCGTGTCTGCAGATTGTTTGAGGAGCTGAAAGTGAGTCTCCTGAAAAGAATGGAAGCTGGAATAAAGGTGAAGAGTGAACACAATTTTCACAATTACAATTTCCTGTTCTGACTTTTCCTGAAAAGTGAACTTTTAAGCAGTTTGGCTAAATGAAGGGACTCTGACTTTTGCTACAGTACTGTACATCATAAAACATCTTGTCATTGTGCAATTGGGAAAATGGCAAAGGTTGTGGTAAATACTAAAGAATTGATGTTATAATGTTAGTATGTAGGTATATAATAACATTTTAAAAGCAATTTCACCTCCACAGTATTAAAGAGAAAAGTCAGTGATCAGACTTCATGCTTCACAAATACAGTTCTCTCGTTTCTGATTGCCTTTTGGCTACATACCTTGTGAGTTTTATGGTGAAATTTGATCCAGTCTAAATGTATTTTATAGAGCTCAGTGGTCAGCAGAGGTTCTTTAGAAATCCGTGTTTGGTGGGCGATCAGCACATTTTCTATTACTGAGAAAACATGTGAAAAAGTGAAGGAGAGAGCAGCTCCTCAGCACTTCGTCTCTGTGGGAAGCAAAGCATATATCTAAAGAAGCTAGGGTGCCTGAGCTGACAGGAAGTGAGTGACCTGAGATCAGGCTAAATGACCCATGTTTACTCGGCCCATGCAGTCAGCGCAAAGGGTCAGAGCGCAGACCCACTGCTGTCTCAGGGCTTCCTGCGGTTGCGGCTGGGAAACAAACAAGTTGCTCAGTCTCTCTCTTTAATAAAAAGAGAGATAGTGACTCACTTTAAATGGCTTTCAAAGGGTGTTAGAGCGGTCTTTCAGTCCCTTAGGTTCTAAGTATTGACTAAGTGAACATTACAGTGGAAATCCACAGTACTGTGTAAAAATTTTGGGTAAAGATTCACGAAAAGTGAGAAGTTTTATGAATAAAAAGACTGAAAATGAACAAAGTACCAAGATTCTTGTACAAAACTGAGTTACTGTGTTATAAATGGAACAGATTCCTGTGGTTTTACTGAGTTTTTACTGTTTTCTTCCAGCTGTTCTTTGTACTTTTTGTTGTCATTTCACACCATATTTACTTTCATATGTGTGACATTACAGTGACATTTAGTGTCTGTGTGTTTATATTTACCACAGTGTTAGTCCTAATGATGTGATCCTTTACAGAAAAGTCACACGTGACGTGTCTGTCAACAAACAAGTAAACACATAACATTACAAAAATAATGTGACCACTTCAGGCACTGAAATAGTACACATGCTCATATTTTTTGCATGTGATCATACCTTTTGATGCAACTTCTTTACAAAATCATACATTTTTTGACTTTTCTAATGTGATCATATATCTTTTTACACTTTTGTTGCACATTTTTCTGATTGCATTTTTTTCCATACTTTCCTCAGATGTGATCAGATGTTTTTACGCATTTTTTACGTAATTACACTTTTTTTTACACATTTTTTATATCCATATGTACATGTTGAATTACATATAATGTGTCCAAAAACCACATTGTTTGCTTGCATGAGAAATTCTATTTTTCTCTGTAAGGAATATTTTTTAAGAAGTCCTTTGTCAATTTAATATTTAGAATGAGTTAGTCACTTCAGTGTGATTAGTTAGACTGCCTTACCATCATTTTATCCAAAATAATCTGTTCATACCTAGAACTTGTTAGGAATTTATTTGTATATAGTTTACTCAAAATAATTGTCAAGCACTTTGGAGTTTGAACCTCATGTTTACCTGGTTAATGCCAAAAACATTGCAGTCTGTGAAAGAAAGCTTTACTGAAAGGCCTCCTGGATGTGTCAGGAGAACAGAGCTGTGTGAAGTAAGTCTCAGAGAATTGCAGCCACACCTTTTATCACCTCATTAATCTTTCAGGGCGTATCACGTAGCTCATGACAATTAACTTTAATTTCGCTCAATGACACTCAGCACCACATGGTGTGTGGAGCATCTGCTCCAGAGGTTTCAGCTGAAGTAGCATTCTTCATGTTGTTATGGTGATGGAATAGACATTCTCCCAAAGTAACCCAGGGGCTGGATCATCTGTTTATGAGCTATTACAGCCTGGCCAGTCTGGGGAAGAGTAAGCTTATCTCAAATTAAGACAGCCAAAGCAATATTTTGTCATGTTTCTTATTTACTAGTAAAACAAATTATTCAAAACTATAGGTGGCCCAGAATACATATCAGGTCAATATCCGTAGAAAACACTATATGGAACACCTTCTACGCTGGAGACTGGGGTTCAATCCCCAACTGGGCAGGCACCCTACACTATTCCAATAAGAGTCCTTGGGCAAGACTCCAAACACCACCTTCACCTACCTGTGTAAAAAAAAATCAAAATCAAATTGTAAGTCGCTTGGATAAGAGCATCTGCCAAATGCTATAAATGTAAATGTAAACATAGGAGAGAAAAGAGAATAAATCTGATTCAATCCTGCAGCAAAACCATCCTGAAACAGCTCTCCCTCACATCGTGTAATGTGATGATGTTAGCTGTGTAATTCTTCCAGTGGGGTTAATACAGTGACTGAGCAGTTTCAGCACAGCAGCTTTCTTTTAGATGCTTAGTTTAATACTTTAAAGCTGACACAAAAATATGGTTATTTCTGCCATTCAGTCATCATTTATCTGTTTAAACGTCTACATTTCTAAGCAAGAAATCACATGAGTACAATAATACCGATAATGAGCCTATAAACATACCAATCCAAATGGCACTCTAAATATGCTTGCGTGCTAGCATGGAAAAAAACAATGCATTCAACTAGAGTTTTGGGAATCCGCAGGACCCTCAACAACATCATGCAGCAGGAGGGTGCAGGCTGAAGCATGCATGTAGATTTGCAAATTTATGAACAGCCTAAATAAAGTAGAACAAATCACAAATTCATATAAACTGATGACAGTAAAACAGTTCAAATGAAAGCTTCAGAGCTGTGAAGCAGCTGATCACATGAACAACATGCAAATTCTCAGTCTTGCAGAGACTTACAGAGGTCTGGCCACAGCTGCCCAGCAAAACACCAGAAATAACCACTCTGTGGTTTAATTCCTGCTGCAGTTAAATGGTGGATAAATAGCGCTTGGTGAAGTTACTCACAGTGAGCCTGATGACCATGACTGCTGTGGTATTTCAGTAGAGAATTATGTATTTGTAAATAGATGGTGTCAGACATTGGAAGTCAGTTCACTTTGACTGAACTGCACAAATGGGTGGGACAAAAACATTTCTGTTGCGGGCGGGCGTGGGACAAATGCTTCTGATTTTCTGAATGAAATCTCGTGGGAGCAGGCCTGATAAAACAGTCCTTGTGCTTCTTTTATACAGCGATAAGCAGGGCTCAATTTGAGAGGGTATGTAAAGGAAGGGTTGCAGGGGTCACGGCTTTTCTGACAAACTCGTTTGGAAATGTCACAAAAGAAAGAGCTAAGCTTTCAGCTTCTGGTGAGCGGCAGGTTTTCGCTGGACTTGGCAACCTTGCCCACCATAGGGAGCACTAAACATAAAATAAGGTCTGCAGACTGGCTTTAAAAAGGAAAACAGATATGATGACCAGTGAGAGATGAGAAAATTAAGATCAGATTATAACTTTTGGGAATTCAGGGATTTAAAGAAAAAACTTTGGATCCGTATCAGTATCGGTCTATACTCAAGGCTTCAATATCAGTATTGTCTCATCTCTAACACACAATCTTTGTAGCTTATATACTTTGTAGCTTTGTAACTTTGCTGTCCACCACGTCTACTTGCTCATGACTCCATGTGCTTGTGGTACAAGTTTATGTTTGAGTCACTTGTGTCTTTACCTTGGCCTGCAAATGCACTCCTTCACTAGAGAGGGTATTCACGGCCTCCCGAGTTAAAATTTCCACCTTTTCTACAAAGAAAGTCATTAGCTTTTTGGACTTCCTAATGATGGGCCAAAAATGCAGTACCAGGGAACGGTTGCGGCCTCGCACAGACAGCTCTGTTTATTTATTTCGGGAAAGCGCTGTCCCAGGTCGGAAACTTGTCAGCACACCGAGTTACCCTCCAACACGCTCTCTCCGAGAAACATCAGTTTTAAATCTGTCGCTGTAGGTAGCAGAGCGCAGCTCTTTCCACGCCGTACCTGTCAGATTTTACCTTTGTTCCCTTAAATCCTTTAGGCTTCACCGTGAGGCCTCCGCCCACACCCACACTGCTCCATAACTTAATGCATGTCTTTGCGAGAACTCCAAGGCTCCGAGACCTACATGGAATTTGTGATTTTTAACATGGCTACAGCTCATTGACCACAGCTCTGCAGCAAGCAGCCCACATCTGGGGTGTTTCTCAATACCAAGAAAATGAAGAAAAGACTTGTGTTCCTGGGAAGAAACGTCTTGCCAAGTTATCTTGCGAGGACACACTGGGAGAACATGAACACAAATATGGAGAACATACCTACAGGAGCTTGGGATGGCCTTGCCCATAACCCAATGAATAAGTCAGAAGGAACATTGCTGGCACCATAGTGAATGTATCCTTGCCTTTCTTCTTTTTCAATAGCAGATTCAGATGCACCTTTAGTTAAACTATGAAGCTAAAAGACTACAGTTCTTATTGGTCTTATCTCCTCTGCCATCATAACACTGTTTATTCATTATTCACAGGTCATTCAGACTGACTAACCAATGCTTATGCATAACTGGATCCAGACTAAGAAGACTTCTGGTTATTTTCTTGGTGTAGCTGCTCAGGATTTGGAACTGAATTTGGAACTGAATGTGCATTACTAGATGATCTGTAGTGAGTTTACAGGAATGCTAGTCTCACAGGGCCAGATGTGCTCTCCTAATGAGAATACATGTCTGGAGATAAATTATTATCAGGCATGTAATCAGGGAACGTCAGAGGGACCTTTGATTGGAGGAACAAACAAAGCAAGCAGATTATCAGATGGAGATGCAATAACATGATACAAGTAGGGATGCACCAATCATTATTTTTATGCCAAATTTACAGCCTGTTTTTGGTAGATTTCCACATTTTCAGGATGTTCTATTCATCAAAGTTTCAATATAAATTAAATTACTTGCTTTTTTGTGGGTCAAACTGTCATTATAAATCATTTAGTAAAAAAATAAAATATAAAAAATACAGTACAGGCACCCAAGACACATTTTCAAAATCTAATTATTTGTGTAGTATGTGTTTAATTGCTGAGAAAAGTGTTATATATATATATAAATATATATATATATATTTATATATATATATAAATAATTGTATAAATAATAAATAGTGATTTTCTGGATGTTAGTGTGTTTGTTTAACCATTTTCAAACCTCTCCTCGAGGAAGCCCAATATTATATGTAGTTAAAAAGCAGCTCCTGGTTTGACTGGCTTTAGTAAATTGTGCTCAACAAGTCATTGTGGTGGCTTTGAAGGTGTCAAGGAAAAATATGGACCCAAGAAATTCTTATTACTTTTTATTGTTTTTATGTTTATTTGAATTATGAATATGACTTTATTCTAATGTATACTGTGATAAACTCATCGCTGAGGTAAATTGTTTAAAAATTTGCTTAGATGCCTCTTTCACAGAGTACTGTATAAAAAAAGCGTATATATATATATATATATATATATATATATATATATATATATATATATGTGTGTGTGTGTGTGTGTGTGTGTGTGTGTGTGTGTGTGTGTGTGTATGTGTGTGTGTGTGTATGCCTATTCAAATAACAAATTGTAAGTGGAAGTTGTAAGTTGAAATAAGATACGATTGCCTAGGCAGTCTATATTTTAGTTTAGGTGTAGTCTTGCATGGCCAGACATTACCTGGGGAAAACTTGTTAAACATCTGGCACTGGAATAGTGTTAAGCCATGTTAATTCTTCAGAATAAAAGTTTCAGAAGCAGATCTGTCAGATTTATGTCTGTTTCAAGACATTTCAGCCATGCCAACTTACACGACATCCATGAGCTAACAACAGGCATGATCTCTGTTGGGTAATGATGTCAAGCTTAAAATTGCTCCCTAATTTGAGCTCTCCCCCATGAGGCTTTGGATTGGATTGTTCCCACCCTAATACGTCTGTGTTCCCACCCACGTTTAGCCAAAATTACTCAGGGACGTGTTGAATGAGATCATGCCTGGCCCCGCGAGACTATGCAAGAACGCACAACCAGAAAAGCTGACAATTTGAATTTCCTGATTTCTAGGCCTGTAATTCCTTGAACCATTGCTGTTTCTTGTCTTCCGTCAAGTCCAGACCCCAGCCAGCTACATGCTGTTAGCCTGTGGGATGCGAGAAGATGGGCGCAGTAAATTAGCACTCGCCATTTGCACGATGTAGCCCGTCTGCCTGGTGCAATATCCGCTGCTGTCGTGAGTCAGAAAGGCAGGGTCTGGAAATCTGCAGCGTGGTGCACAGCAGCATGGCTCCCTCCCCCATCCTGCCAACACAAACAGTAATTACAGCCCAGTCAGACAGCCCCTTGCTCTGAAACAGGACCTGGGCCATGAGAAAAAGCTAGCAATTAGGGCCGCATTGTTAGCCAAAGTGAAAGGAGCACCCTTTGTTTTTCCTTCCTGCTCCCCGTGCCCCGAAGGGCCTAGAATGCAGTTCTTTACTGATGGGTCCTGACACTTCGCTAAGGTCAGAGGCAGGATAGTAGCGTTAATTTTCCCGCTCCGTAAAACACCCCTCCTTCCCTTCCACTACCACCTCCACCACCACCACCACCACCCTCCTCCTCTACCGCTCCGACATCTGGCTTTGCCTGAGAAGCTGGAAAACGTATTTAATATTCTCCTGACAGTCGAGCGGGACATGTGGAAAACATTCTGATATCTTAATCTGCATTGCCTCTGCAAGAACAGAAAGAAAGATACATGCTCGACTTTGTCATTTGTAAGGACAAATACAAAGGCTTCCAGAAGCTTCCGTAACAACTCAGTGGCTGTAAGCCCACAGTCTCCAAGGGATAATGCAGCACGTGACTATTTACCCCAGCTGCATGGAGCCAGCGAGACAGTAGACCTGCTGGGGAAAGGCCTTTCTGCTCTGCTGACTTTTTTCCATGGGTCAGCTAATTGAGAGAAACATCTGTCGAGAAAACAGGTAAATGAAGCTCCACTCTGAACAGAGAGGACCAGGTGTGAACCATCCACATAGAATATCTTCATAAAGCTGGGACAGCGTCTCAAAGCTAGAGATAGCACTGATCTGATAGCAGGTACGGCTACTTTTAGTTGCAGGGGTGCGAATTAGGTCTGAGAAGTCGGGCAGAGGAATTCACACCTAACACTAGGTGAATAAAGCACACCTGCACTTAGACTTGCCATGCCGTCATACAGTCTGCAAAAGTGTAGGTGCCTCTTGTCAAATTACATGCTGCTGTTGATTTACTAAGAGGAAATAAGTTAAGTCACATTCAGAGAAGAAACTGCTGCACTTTTAAACACACAATTATTGTATATTTGCTGGATTTAACATATTGTTTTAGCACAGACTGTTTTTTTTATTCAGTATAAAGTGGACCCAATTATAAGAGAGCTTATTTACATATATCAGTCTTAAAGGCACAGGGACAAAAATGTCCCGTTTAATTCAAACAGAAAGAGAGGATGGAAAATGGTTATGTAAAAATAAGTTATGATTGTTTTTGGTATATGAAACAAGTTAACCCACTTAAACATGTCATTTTCTGCTCATTTTAGTGCACAATCGTTCATTTTAGTGATCGAATCGTTCAGTTTAACATTAAAAAATGTTTTGTAACTTGTAAAATTATATAAAAGTCGTTCACTAAAATTAGCAGAAACATGTCATATTTAAGTCTGTTAACTTGTTTTCATTTTTTTTTCTACAAAATGTGTAATTTGACTGGGGTTGTTCAAACTTTGTCAGAAATTTGGGAACCCTGCTGTATAACACTAACACAAGCATGTCATGAATGTCCAGTCACCAGAGCCAGTCCTAGCGGAAATCAGGCGGAAGGCAGGATACACCCTGGACAGGTCGCCAGTCTATCACAGGGCGGACAGACAGACACATTCACTCACACCTAGGGGCAATGTAGCATGTCCCGTTGGCCTGACTGCATGTCTTTGGACTGTGGGGGGAAACTGGAGTACCCGGAGGAAACACATGCAGACATGGGGAGAATGTGCAAACTCCACACAGAGAGGACCCTGGTTGTAGCATAACAGTTACTGTTAATTGTCATGAAAGATGTTATAATGTTTGATTTCATTGCAGCTAACTAGAGTACACTTAGCTTGTGACATAGTCTGTCATAACATCAAACTTCAGGCCAACCATCATGACAATTACTGGTGATGGTAGCATCACACTCTTAGATTAAGAAATATATTTTATCATGACAACTCATGACAACATAATGACGTCACTATGATATGTTTATGGCATGATGATGTCAGCATTATAGAGCGTCGTTCAAGTATGGTCTACCAGAGGTTTTTATGCTTGGGTGAGATGGAAACGTTGGTTTATCAATAAAGGAGAACTGCAAAAATTGGTGAATGGGTCCAGACTTTTCAAAGTGTTAGTGTAGCTGGAATAAAAGTGTTTGGCTCTACAACCTCTCAGAATTGTTTGGCTTCAGTGGACGACAGCAAAATGAGACTTCAGCCCTCGTTAAACAGACTACTGCCCCGCATCTCTGGACTGTACAGCCACAGCCAGCTGACAGAGGGCTCTCAAATCAGCTGTACAGAGGGACAATTAAGATTTGATTCTTTCCATTGTATATGGTTCTTGTCTTGCAGTGTACATCACACAGCAGCTAATGAAAAAAAATGAAAAAGAATGCTTACTGAAAAAAAGCCTTTAAAAAAAAAAAAAACCCAGTCCATTCAGTACATGTGTTGTTGTGATGAAAAATCAGCTCATTTACAGCATTCAGTCTATAGTGGTTTTTCCAATCTACTGACACTTATTTTGACTTATATTGACAATTATAAGAAGTGTTTTAGCTCAGACAGTCTTTTTGAATGAGGTATACATGGCATCCAATCAGAAGAGAGCTCATTTACACATCAGCCTTACAGGCATAGAAACAATAATGTGCTGTTTAATTCAAATGGAAAGACAGGTTATGTAAAAATGAGTTATGACTGCTTTTAGTATGTAAAACCACACAAATGTCATAAGTGGACCTCAAGAGTAAAAGAAGAGTGGAAGCCTGCTAATGAACGCAATATTACTGTGTGGGAGATTTTATCGTAAAGTCACTCTAATATGTGATGTGGATCATATAGGCCATAGCTGCTGTCTGAGCAAAATGACTTTACAGGAGATGGAACGAACACACTTTACTTTTAATGTAAGTCAATGTAATCAGACTTTTTTTACAGGTAATTTTGAATCATTTCTTTTGATCAGTTCATTATAAATTTACACACAGTGCCAAGAGTAACAGGCATTTTCAAATTATGTCAAAAACTAAAAATCAACAAAAATGAAGATGTAAGGTTTTGTCCCATCAGCATTATATTTTGTAACTGCCACACCAAGACCGCCTGAATTTCGCATTGCCTCAAAAATTGGTGGCTACATACTGTATGAAGAATTATTTTAAAGTTCAGTAGTTTTAAAGAAAAAATATTGGGTCAGTATCAGTATCAGCCAACATTCAATACTGTAAATTTCAGTATCAGTATAGGCAAAGAAACAATCGCACCATCTCTAGCCACAATACAGGTGTAGCATCTAAACCACTCTCTATAATTGACTGTGTTGGAAATCTCTAGAATTTTGATGAGCAGCTCATATTTTACAGACAGGATTTCCCTCTAGACAGAGCAACCCTCAGTCCAGAGTGATACAAACTAAAATCCAGTGTCCAATTAGCTCCTAGTTCAGCTGGTACCACTTGGGACAGAACAAGCTGCAAAGAACTGTTTAGCAGTCAGAAGCTGCTTGAACACCTTGATCTTAGTGAAGAAACGGCAAATAGAGCCTAGAATGATTCTCAGTTGCTGCGAGCAGAAATTTATGTGTGCTGTTTTGCCAGAGTGAACACAAAGGGAGTATGCCTTCTTAAACTAAACATCGAGAGAAATGTCTGGAGAGAAATGTCAAATCCTGCACTAAGCATCATTTCTCAATCCGTTTGGTTGAGCGGTCCAACAAAAGCTCAGACAAGCAGGAACGGCCCAGAACGCATCATTAATTCTCATATGGAGGCCAGACACTTTGTAGTCCTTCTCTCACACAGCAGCAGATTTCTACAATTACAGTGATTGCGGACGTTGCACTGTTCGGAATGGCGCTGAGGAAGTTCGGAAAGACAGGAGGCTCATTTCACAGCCGATTATTTTTTCATATGTGAGAGCCGTATTTATTCAGGACCACAAGAAGAGTGAGACGTTGTGCCTTGGTTTGATTTATTTGATTGCCTATGGTTTAAACGTCCCAGTGGACAAAGCCAAGCATCATTCATGAAATTTATGGAAGTAAATTTCAGCCTAAAACTAAGATACATACTTCACCTGGATCTTATATGACCTCGAAGAAATCATACATACAAGTTTCAGTTGTAGAGAAGAGCAGGGCACATCTTCAACCCCTCAAAAATGGCAGGTCTTCAAGGGTTCTTTAATAAAGACAGAGGTTCTATTTAGAACCATGAGTTCTATTAAGAAACGTCTGCATGCTTAACTGGTTCTTGGCATGGTGAAATAGATCTTCAGACTGATGGAGAATGTTTTTGTATATGGTTCTTGTTATGAGGTCAAGTTTGTACCCATAGCAGAACCCTTTTTGGTACTATATAGAACAGTTTTCCTCATTTACCTTGTGATTATTTAAGCCCTGCGTTTGCCATAGTTGTTGCTGGTCTTTGTTGTTTGTAATGTTTGGGTGTTTGATCGTGCTTGTTTGATTCTGGTTTGTCTGTCATGTCTGTCCCTCCTGCTCTCCATGTTGGATGTTTGAACCTGGACTGTCTAGACTATGACCCTGGATATGCCCTTAATAAATGTTGCTTACCTCAGCACATGCGTCCGCCTCCTCGCTCCCAGCTGTTACACAAAGAACCACAGAAACACGCAAATGCTTCTAGAACTCATGGTTTAAAAAAAAAAAAGGTTTAAAAAACCCTTTTTTAAGTATTTATTAAAATATCTTACGTACAAAAACAATTCAAAAGCATGATTTTTGTCATCTTCTCATATGGGTTAAATGTCCCAGTGGCCAAAACCAAGCCTTATTCATGAAATTCATGAAAGCTGCTCAACTGTCTTATCTGTATTTTTTGCATAACAGTGAACATAAAGCTTTTATAAAAGAGCATGTTTGTTACAGTTGTTTGTTTCACCTCAGGCATTGATAATCCCCAGTCTGGAATACATAATCCCTGGTTTAATTGGACCTCCAGCAGAAGGCACAGGTGCATTGCAATGTACCAGCTGTTCCATACATGCCTATTTCCAGGAAACAGAGGTGCATAGAAAGTACACAGTGCTGCAGAGGATAATGGCTGGTATTGTTCTCCAGCTTTTCACCCTCTAGCCATGGAGTTGGGTATTGATTGCCCCGTTTTTCACGTCTTGTTGGCAGATGGGGGTTTCTGTGGTGGATTCCTCAGTTGCAGGCCTTGGAGGATGCCCATATGCCAAGGGGGCAGGTGGTAATGTTTCAACAGAGGACGTTGTGTATATGCTGCACGGACTGGGTATCGAAACAGTGAGTGTGTTCTTTTTTTCTTTAAAACACAAAGGGAGCACTGATTGCTATTACAGCATGTGAAAATGCTTGAACTTCCTTCCTCCGTATTATTGCTCAAACAGTTGTGGGCAACAAATCTCTTCAGGCCCTTTAAGACTTACAAAGTGGTTTATTTACCTAAAAGAAACTTCTAAGCTTTTGTTTTGCCCAATTGTTCCTGGCATTTACAAACCTGATATACTGGTGGATCTGTGTTTGCGGTAATTACGGTCTACAGTTTCTCCCACACCCTTATCCACACCCACTAGACCCTGAGAACCAGCTGGGTTTCTTTTTCTATTGCACCCCCTGCTGTAGGTCTGACCTAACTGCTGCTGTGTTCTGCAGGGAGTGGATCTGTCCAAAGTCATAGAGGCAGGAGAATTCATCTGCCAAGCTTTAAACCGACCCACCAGCTCCAAAGTTGCCCAGGCTACTAACAAGTCTAAGCCATCGCTCAGCAGGTCGGACTGAAAGTACGATATATACTTCAGCTGGATCTTATACGACCTCTAAGAAGACGTACATACAAGTTTCAGCTGTAGAGGAGAGCAGGGCACATCCTAACCCCTTTAAAAGATGGTTCTTCAAGTTCTTTAGTAAAGGCAATGGTTCTATTTAGAATCATGAGTTCTATTTGGAAACATCTGCATGCTTAAGTGCTTCTTTGCATGGTGAAATGGTTTAGTACTATATATAGCATCAAAAAGGGTTCTGCTATTGCTATGATGGCAAGCGTGCAGCAATAGAAGATCCCTTTTTGGTATAATATAGCACCATTTTCCAAAAAAGTTCGAAACAGAACCATATACAACACATTCTCTATCAATCTGAAGAACCATTTCAATATGCAAAGAACCATGGAAGCATGCAAATGCTTCTGTATAGAACTCATGGTTCTAAAGAGAACCATTGCCTTTACTAAAGAACCCTTGAAAAATATTTTTAAAGTATGTATAACAGTTTTTTTATGTAGGGAGACAGTTCAAAAACATGATTTTGGTCATCATCTTGTATTTTCATAATAATATTATCTAGGAATTTTCACAGCGATCTGACATTTTTCCAGAATCACCCTGAATAGACCCTGAAAACGTTTTGATAACACTTCCTGTACATTCATCAAGCTTTATAAGTGTGTTTGTAATGCATTATGTGGCTTATGTAACACCTCATAATACCTATCATAAGCTTGTATATCCTATATATAGTGTATATTTACATGCATAACACTTTATCAATCAAGAGTATATGAGCTCATAAAGTCAGATTACATAATGCCCAGAAAATATATCAGAATCTTGTTATATTGAGTTATAACATTCATGTTTACAGTGGTCTTATAAGCAGATATAATTGTGTGTTAGAATACCTAACATTATACAGTTCTGTTCAACTTGCTTCTTAAAATGTTAGGCATGTAATTAATACTTCCTACTTCCTACTATGCATATACATTAATTACTTATAAGCAGTGATACAGGCTTAAGTCAGGCATTATAAGGTTTTCTGCATGCCATATAACACCTTATGGATGCATTTATAAATAATTTTGAATACAGGATTTATAGGAACTGCTACCAAATGTTTTGTACCATAAAAATAATGTTTTGTATTTGAGTTATGTGAACAAGTCAAAGAATTAATTCCAATATCAGTTCAATCTCCCTCTTGGTGGTATATTATAGCGCCATTAAAGCATTTAAATAACAGATAATAATGGAAAAATGAGAATTCCAATTCCAACTTCTGCATAATTAAGTGGTTAAGATGTAAACAAAGTCATCCAGAGTTTGATGTGAAAAGCTTTCTTGTAGATAAACTATATAAACATATGAACATAATTTTATGTCTGAACATATAATTGGCTAAATGATGATGTCTTATTGGTCAGAAATGCTGTTGGTGGTTAAATGATATTGACATATTAACAAATATCTGATAAGCTGACAGGCTTGATGCTGACTGATGGAGAGGAGCCAAATCAGACCAGTAACCAGCAGGATCTAATGCTTAACAGTGTAGATGAATGTAGGCTCACTATTTGGCAAGCAACAGGCCACAGCTGCACTGTTTATTCATATATTATAACTGCTTATTATTTATTTTAAGATGTGTAAAACTTAATTAACCTCTTAAATGGCCAGGGTCCACCGGCAGGCCCAAAGTTTTATTACACACTTCTATAATCTACGAATACACACTTAAAATGCTTAGTTCTTCAAGGGTTCTTTAGCAAAGAACATGGTTTGATGTAGAAGTATGAATACTCACAGAACCATTTGCATGATTAAAATGGTTCTTCAGACTGATGGAGAACGTACTGAAGATGGCTTTTGAAAAGGGTTCTATATAGCATCACAAAGGGTTCTCACATTGTTATAATATCAAGCTCATAACAAAAGTAGAACCCTTTTTGGTGCCTTACAGACCCCTTCACCATGCAGAGACCCATTTATTCATGCAAATGGTTCTTTATGTGTTCATAATTCTATATAGAACCATTTTCTTTCCTGAAGAACCCTTGAAGAACCATCAATATAGCCCAAAAAGTTTGCATTAAAGACCCTGTAGTTAGTAAAAATAAGCCTTAGTATGTAACAAGCCTGGGATATTAACAAATAAAAACAATTAATAAAATTATTTAAACCATTCAGAAACACTTTATTATATCATGAAGTGTTCCCCGAGTCCAAACTTTTGAAGCATCTGAATGGTGTCAATGCCTTTAAAATATACTCACAAAAAAGTATTACAGGAAACGATTATAAATACACTGCCTGATGTCTGAGACATTGTTTTGCGACATTTTGAGAAGCTTTTGGCTTAAAATGTCTTTTTACCACTCTGTTCGTGGTGGAGAGGCACATGCAGAACACTGTATAGCAAAATAGTCCCAGAAGAAAACATATATTTTTAGATATATCACTATTTTACCATCACCAACATTCCATACAAAACCCAGAAGATGTGTATAGGTTGACTGGTGGTTCTGGATGTTAAATAAAATATATATTTATATATTTATATATTTATGTTATATGTCTTATATGTTTATGTCTATATTTGTGATGTAGTCATGGCAACCCCTGGTTCCTATCACCACCACTGTAAATAAATCTACAATCAACTCTACAATCTCTACAAATCAACCGCTTCACACTTCAAACCAATCTGAATGAGTTTGTTTCCATTTTGAAAAATCTTTGGAATTCCTCTTTTAGTCATTGTTACTACAGAGTCCCCCAAAACAAAATGAGAAGAGTCCATAAACCACTATAGGTGTAGGTTGCTGGTATAAAACATTCTTAATCTTGCTGATACTTTTAAAATAATTGAGCAAAGACCAAAATGTGTTAGGTTGTGCCCCGTTCTACTCTACTGGACTCATAAAGGGAATATCTTTCATCATATTCCAGCCCAGATGCCAACGCAAACGCCAGCTAAGGTGCCAGCTTAGAGTGTTGTGTACCGAGTCACTGCATATGGGTTTGAATATCTGCTCTGTGTATAGAAACCAAGATTGAGGACACCCTGCTTGGAAAAGTTAATCTTGGTTCAGTGGGGGTCTTCCCCAGTTCATTTCCTGCCCAATGTGGTTGCAATTAGACAGAAGTCCATGCAGGGTCACGCAGGTCGCAGCAGGTTTAAACCAGTAAGAGCTTGATCATTATTTTCCTCACTAAACATTTTCATTTCCTTGACAGACTTGAAGGAGTATGTCTGCGAAGGTAAACATGCTGAGGTCTCAGGCTCCGTCCTGATAAGCAACCACAACTTAAGCATTTTTCAGTTTTACAGTTCATTTCTAACAGGCCAAAAACTTGAATTCCAAATGTTGCCTATGAAAACTATTTGCCATGCTGTACTTTCTCAATGTCTTGATGTGAACTGTGATCCCTTATCTGCCTTAAACTAACAGAGCTTCATTTAGGATTTATGAATGCATTTATTATGATTGCATTTTTGTATATATGTATATATGAGCTGTATTGTAAATTTCTCTCTGGATGCTGGAAAAACTATATAATCGTATGCAAAAGTTTGAATGCCCCTGGTGAAAATGTGTTAGCACATCCTCTACAGGGAAAAAACTACATTTTCTGAAAATTTGAATGCAATTTTTATTTATTTGCCGACTTTAACATACACTATTGCCAAACTTTTTCACTCACCCATCTAAATCATTGAATTCAGGTGTTCCAATCACTTCCATGGCCACAGGTGTATAAAACCAAGCACATAGACATGCAGACTGCTACTACAAACATTAGTGAAAGAATGGGTCGCTCTCAGGAGCTCAGAGAATTCCAGCATGGTACCGTGATAGGATACCACCTGTGCAGAGTCAATCGCTGCAGACCTCCAAACTTCATGTGGCCTTCAGATTAGCTCAAGAGCAGCAAAGAGAGCTTCCATGGCCGAGCAGCTGCATCCAAGCCTTACATCACCAAGCACAATGCAAAGCGTGGAAGGTGGTCTTGTAAAGCGCCGCCACTGGACTCTAGAGCAGTGGAAACGTGTTCTCTGGAGTGACCAATTACGCATCTCCATCTGGCAACCCGATGGACTGGTTTAGGTTTGGCGGTTGCCAGGAGAACGGTACTTGTCTGACTGCATTGTGCCAACTGTAAAGTTTGGTGGAGGGGGGATTATAGTGTGCGGTTGTTTTTCAGGAGTTGGGTTCGGCCTCTTAGTTCCAGTGAAAGCAATTCTTACTGCTTCAGCACCAAAAGATTTTGGTCAATTTCATGCTCCCAACTTTGTGGGAACAGTTCGGGGACGGCTGCTTCCTGTTCCAACATGACTGCGCACCAGTGTACAAAGCAATTAGAGCAGAGACTGTGAATCTGACCTCACAAATGCTCTTCTGGAAGAATGGCCAAAAATTCTCATAAACTCATTCCTTACCATTGTGTAAATCCTTCCCAAAAGAGTTGAAGCTGTTATAGCTGCAAAGGGTGTGCCGACCTTATATTAAACCATATGAATTAAGAATGGGATGTCACTCAAGTTCATATGTGTGTGAAGGTAGGTGAGCGAATACTTTTGGAAATATAGTATATTAGAAAAAATATATAAAATGCATCATAACTTTTGCATAGGTCAGTATGTTAAATTCAGCAAGCAAACAATAACTGTGTATTCAAATGTGCCAACGTGTATTCTTTGTAGAGGGAGTGCTAGCTTACTTTCACTTACACTATATGGCCAAAAGTATGTGGACACGTGACTGGCATATGAGCTTGTTGGATGTCCCATTTCAAAACCATGGGTTTTCATATTATATCGCTTCCCTTTGCAGCTATAGCAGCCTCCACTCTTCTGGGAAGCTTTCTAGAAGATTTTGAAGCATGTATGTTGGAATTTGGGCCATTCAATCAAAAGAGCAATTGTGAGGTTTGGCACTGATGTTAGACAAGAAGGTGTTAAATGGGGTTGAGGTCAGGGTTCTGTGCAGGCCACTGAAGTTCCTCCACAACAAACATGTCAAACCCTGTCTTTATGGAGCTCACTTTGTAACCCTGGGCTCAGTCATCCTGGAACAGGAAAGATTCTTTCCCAAATAATGTATTTTTATGCTGTAGCATTAACATCACCCTTTACTGGAACTAAGAGACCTAAACTCTGAAAAACAGCCCCAGCCCATTATCCTTCCTCCACCAAATTTTACTGTCAAGGCCTGCTTTACACCACTTCAGCTGATGCTTGGCATTGCATATAGTGATCTTAGACATGTGTACAGCTGCTTGGCCATGTGAATCCATTTCATTAAGCTACCAATGCACAGTCCTTGTGCTGATGTTGCTTACAGGGGCAGTTTATATCACTTTAGTGAGTCTACCACTTTGGGATTGAGCTATTGTTGCTCCTAGATTTTGTCATTTTACAATAAAAGCACCTACAGTTGACCAAGGCAGATCTAGCAGGGCAGAAATTTCATGAACTGACTTGTGGCAGAGGTGGCATCCTATGATAGTGCCATGTTTAAAGTGACTGAGCTCCTCACTATGACCCATTCTACTGCCAGTGTTTGTTTGTAGAGATTGCAAGGCTATGTGCTTCATTTTATACACCTGCAATAAGTGTGACTGAAAGACCTGAACTCAATATTCACGAGGGGTGTCCACATATTTTTGGGCAGAATTTGACCAGAGTGCCTGAATTTTTGCATACGATTGTATGTGCTTTATTATTGTAAGCTTCTACAGGGAGAAGTTAGATTTAATGTGGCTATTTTATTACTAAACTATTAAGCTTCATTGTTAAAGTACTAATAGTTTTAATTTTGAACTGAATTACCATGTTGATAGTGAAAGTGACCTATGCATAAAGGAAGTGCACCTTGTTTGTGCTGCTTTTATCTCAGTCTTGCCCTGATACTAAACGTGATCCCTTACAGCCACGAGTGCCCCTTTTATTGCCAAATGTCATTCATATTACTAATGCATTCTGCTTTTGTTGTATCTGCGCAGCGACCTCAGAGATCAAGTGAATGGTTAATAACCTGTGTGTTTGCCTCCATTTGAGAGGGTTATAGATATGCTGGGCTTTTCAGTCTCAGGTGAACAGGAGGGGGAGAGAAGGCAAACAGGATAGTACAGCTGTTTCTTCAGACCATTATGCCTTTATCCCTGAACTGTGTACAAAGTTAGGTCACGGCAAAACTCATTACATAAAATAAATACTTGTGTGTTTGAACAACGAGACAGGGTACAAATGTTTGATTTAAAACCTTTACTATAGCAGTGTATGAGCTGTCTTTCTGTTTTTTGCTGTCAAATGTGTGTTTTATTGAAATAAATGATGCAAATGTTTGGAACTATATGAGCTCCAGTCAATCTGCACTCTAACTCAGAAGCCATGCTTTGTCGAAAAATCAAAAAATGTGAATTACACAATTATCCACTTACTTCAAATGCATTCAGACAGGCAAGACAAATGCTGTACTGGTAGAGCTGTATTCATAAGGCTTCATGACAGCTACAGATACTCCTTATGATAACTGATAGATACCTATTCAATTCAAGTTATTTGAATAGCGCTTTTTACAATGATGTTGTCACAAAGCAGCTTTACAGAAGTTTAAAAACATACAGTTACAACATATCCCCCAGTGAGCAAGCCAGAGGTGATGGTGGCAAGGAAAAACTCCCTCAGTCTGGAGGAAGAAACCTTGGGAGGAGTTTCAGCCAAACCAGATGATGGGTAGGTTATTGGTATCGGTTGAACTTTTTGTCTAACATTCTCGATGTTGTTATTGAAAAAGTCCATGAAATCGGGTATTTGAGGTGCAGATCCTGCCTGGTTTTTGATAAGTTTTGCAATTGCACTAAATAAAACTCTAGGATTGTTTTTGTTGATTTCGATAAGTGAGGACAGGTATGCTGAGCGGATTTTGATAAGTGCCTTTCTGTACCTGCTAAGGCTGTCTTTCTGAGCAGAGTGAAATACTTCCAGCTTGGTTAGTCACCATTTGCGCTCTCATTTCTATACTGTCTGTCTTAAGGTGTCTTATGGAGCGAGCTTTTGCAGTTTAATTTTTATAGATGCAATGTTATCTAAGGTTGATCGGAACATATTTTCTAGGCAGTCTGTTAATCTGTCTAGCTCTGTTGAAGGAAAAGCTACGGTTGATAAGTCTGGAATGATTTCAATAAAGTGTTGAGCTGTATCTGTCGTTACTGAATGCTTCATGCAATAACGGGGTGATGTATACACATTTTCACTAAGACCTAGTTTATATGAAATTAGGTAATGATCTGAAACTACTGAAGTTTGAGGAAGAACGGTTAGATTATGTATGTCAACACCCAGAGTCAAAACTAAATCTAAAGTGTGATTTCAGTAATGTGTAGGCCCTATTACATTTTGAGTAAGACCTACAGAGTCTACGATAGATGAGAATGCCTTTTTTAATGGAGCTGCTGTGCTCTCAAAGTGAATATTAAAATTTCCTGCACTTATTACTTCCACAGTGCTCACTGCTAGGTCTGCAATAAAATCAGTGAATTCTTTTCAGAATTCCGAATAAGGTCTTGGTGGCCTATAAATACTAATTAGGTTAAGTATGCTATTATGTGTGTTGGATTGGTTATGTTTATGAAAGGAATTTCAAAAGAATTGAAAGTGAGACTGTTTCTTATTCGTGTCTAATGAATTTTTATAAAAGACGCATATACCACCAGATAGTCTAGGGCTGTGTATATAATTATAACCTACAGGGGTGGCTTCATTTAATGAGAAATATTCATCATGTTTAATGTTTCTGTGAGACATAATACATATATTTTATGATAAATTATTGTATCATTTACAATGAGAGCCTTAGAGTTATATATTTTGACCCTTTCTTTAATATTACTCTTAGTGACTTCAGACTGCCGCATACGAATATCATTGCGACCTCGAATATCTATTCTTTGCTAATAGCATAAGGCTGCTGCTAAAGTCTGGCGCCCTGGCTCCTGGTAAGCAGATAACTCTAGTTTCTGGTACCCCTAAAGGGGTAGCTAGTTTCACATGTCACACAATAGAGCTTCCTATAACCAGAGCACCTCTGACAGGCTCATCAGTGGGTGTTTCACTGAGTGGAGAAAACCTGTTTGACATGTGAATAGGTGGAGTGAGGTGCTCAGGTGGACTAGCTTTAGCTTTGTTACTATGCTGCCGAGATGTCACCCATTCACCTGCTGCAGGGGCTCTAATGCTGAGTCGGTGGGGCACTAACTCTCCTTGAGGCACCCGGGGTAGATAACACTGAACTCTGCTCTCTATCCCTTTTTAAGCCCCAGATGCGCACCTCTAACTGATTCACCTTCTCCACCAGAGCAGAAATTTACTGCCACTTCTTACAAACTGAACCACTATTGTTATCACTAGTGGTGGAGAGAGGATTATCACTATAAATGCCACAATCCACACAAGTAAAGACAGCCGTAGTAGAGGATAGAGGTACTTACTTCTTCAGTGGATTTAAATCTTACCACCAGCTTTTGTTGGAAAGCTAAACTGTAGTCTTCACTCTCTGTAGGAGGTAATCCTGTGAAAATAGCCTGTAAGGCTCTACGGATGGTTAGTATACAATAAAAACAGAGAAAACAGATGAAGCAAACACTCAGAATGAATACTAGCAGATCACAAAGCCACCTATTACTAGCAGGTCACAGAGCCACAGATATAGCCACCTACATAAACATTTCTAAAGGCTTTCACTGGGCATTGTCTATCATAAAGGCTGCCTTTATCAAGTTTACACAACACCTACATTGTTAGCAATAAAGGTTCTGTGCAGGTACAAACAATGTAAATGTTCCTCAAAGGTACAGCAGTGGTTTTAAGGTCTGATTGTGAACCTTAAATACATTTTTCAAGGTGAAAAGTTCGTATTTGCATCTTTTCATAACCAGATGTTTTAAAACAGAACAGTGAAATAAAAGCCTGGAGACAAGTCGGGGTGTGTGGAGTCAGTACAGCTTAGAACACATAATTTCAGTTGATTATGGTTCAGTTATGTTCCCTGACTAAAGGCACCCTTGAGGGTCCCACCCCAGTGACAAGAGGGGCACTGCCCCAGTGATAGTTTAGTACCTTTAATTCTGAGAGTGTACAGTGGAGTAAAAAAGCCTGAGATCACATTGAAAATCTGGCATATTTTCATTTGAACCTGGAAATAAACAACAGAAAGTTGAAATAACTAAAGCAAGTAAAAGTTGAGACAATTAAAGCGAAGACAAAATATTCTAAATTCTGCACTGATTCTACCTCACTTTTACAAATAGGTCAGTTTTTATTCAGTTCTTGTTTTTTTCATTGAAGCTCATGTTCAGACAACTCTCGGATTTAATCTACTGATCAGGTTTTAATTCAAAGTTATGGATTTCCTGCCAGCTTGAGTGTCATTAAAGCAAAAGGGGACACATCACCAAATACTAAGCAATGCTGAAATTCATATATACATTCAAAGATTTTGCTTTTCACACACAGATGGTTATGCTGATAATATCATTTAAAATGAAATAAACTGTATGAAATTTTCACTGTATATCTGGTGACATTGGGTGAAATGACACAGCATGTTATAACAATTGACTCTGCAGTGTGTGTCAATGTCTGTGCGTCTTTTCACTGTTGTCTTTGGAGCACCATGATTTAAACGTGCTCCTCTAGCCTGCACAATGCTTTGATAAAACTTGTCAATTTGTGTACTGGGTGCCCTAGTGTACTAGTGTAGGCTGGGTGCACTGCATATCATCCACAGCTGATCAATCAATATCAAGGATGCCTGCTCTCTAGTCACTCCAACATGGAGGAAATGGTAGCTTTCAAACATAGCCTACAACGTGTCACACAATCTGTGTTTTATATTTATTGCTGTACAGCCTAATTATGTCTAACATCCTGATCTACTGTGTGTAGCCAAAACAGTTCTGCCCCACTAAGGCAGGACTCTAAAACACCTCTGAAGGTGGTATCTGGCGCCAGATTATAAGCAACAGATCCTTTAAATCCTGTAAGTTGTGAGGTGGAGACACCACTGATTGGACTTCTTGATCCAGCACAGCCAACAGATCTGGGCAATTTAAACTCTGAAACCATTCCTGAACAAAGTGTGCAAGGTGGCAGGTCATCTTCCAACCATGTTCACTGGAGAATGGATGTAGGACCAGCAGAACATCACCCAGAGCATCACTCCCTCTATCAACCTGTATTCTTTCCACAGTACATCCTGGTGCCATCATTTCCCCAGGTAAATGGTGCACATATCTAGCCATCCATGTGGTTTGTATTAAAATGGGACTCATCGGACCACATGACCTTTTATCGTTCCAAATTTCAGTTCTGATGCTTGCATGTCCATTGTAGGCACTTTCAACAGTGGCCAAGGGTCAGCATGGGCAATTTGACCACTATGCCCACAACCAGTGACTTGTGCCACAGTAGCCCTTCTGTCAGTTTAGACCAGATGGGAAAGTGTTTTTTTTTTGTTTTTTTTTTTGCATTGATGCGCCTTGGGTGCTAAACAGCCTGTCACTGTTTGCAGTTTGTCCCTCTTCGGTCCACTTTTGGTAGGTTGTCACCGCTACTGACTGCGAACATCACACAAGCCTTGACATTTCAGATGATTTGGCTCTTATCACAGCTGCTCAGGTCTTCCCACCTGCCTATTTTTTACTGAGCCACTGACAGGACGGGCTTGCTGGGCACCAGCTGGACATTACATCTCTCTACTCATGTTACTATGCACTGCCACTTTTCTTATATATCTAAACCTGCTTCATATTGCTCTGCTACTTTGCTTATATGTCCATAAAATTTGTACATAGCACTGCCAGTTTCTTTATGCATTCAAAGAATGGTCATATTGCTCAACTGTTAACATAAGTTCATTCACTGGAGGTGACATATACCACTGCCTTGTCAAGTGCATAGTATTTATATGCCTTATTTTGTAATGCACATTTATTTTTATTGTTTTTATTGTTTATGTTATACTTTTTATAATTTATCTTTACTTTTGACTTATGCATCTATAAATAGTGTATCGCAATAATTTGCTCCTGTTTATTTTGCTTTGCTCTTTACTGAACTTTTTACTGCTGCAATAGAAGAATTTCCCTTTGGAATTAATAAAGTGATCCATCCATCCATCCAATCCATCCATCCATCCAATCCATCACCCTGACTATAAGAACTGACTGTTCATTTACCATCTAACATCTCCCAGATCTTGACATGCAGCATTTTACGAGACAATCAGTGTTTCTTTCTTTATTTATCATAATTTCAAAGTGTTTATCAATCATCTCAGTTGACGTTCTCTGAAATCACTGTCTCATTATTTACCTACACAGCAAAATTGGGAGTGTGAATTTATGTTGACTTTCCAGTGAAAGTTATTTCTTACTGATGAGTGCTGGTTTGCATGTTAACTGAACACCTGCAGTGTTGAATTAGCTCTTTAAGTGAGTTAAGTGCATAACGTTAAACTCCTGACTGAGCTAAATCCACATAGGGTTTGAATGTCCGTTTTTTCTTGAGCTCACAGTGAAGGCTGAGAAAATGTCTGGAATATACAATTTAAAAGGTAAGAATCTAATATGTTCTAATATATTTACTTATACTGTTAATCATTACCTAAATCATTACCTAAGTTATGGGTTTACATCAAGTGGGGTGTGACGTGATTTGATGTGTTACTGAAGCTGGTGGATAGTAGCTAATTTAGTTTTTGCTTGCTAGCTAGCTAGCTTGCTAAATAGCAGTTAACGTTGCGTTAGTCAATCAATAGGGGCACACTTTTCTCTGGTAGAACATCAACTGTACAGCAGAACCATTTGCGTTGTGATTCAATGCAATTTGGATGCACAAAAAAAGGTGGAGTAGGTAAATTAATAGACACCATGAAGTGTAAGCTAGCTTTTTGAAAAAAACATTAAATCGAAAAAAATCCCACCCCCTACTTATCCCACACCCTCCTTCCAAAGCTACTCCTTCAAAACCCATGAATGCACAAAGCCTGACTAGTCACGACAGAGAGTTACAGAATAAATAGTGGAAATGACAGCGGGCGAAGGTCTTATAAATCCATGCTTTGAAAGTGTGGAAGTTGAAGAATCTCTCTCATGAAAAAACAAAAACAAACAAAAAAACCAGACAAACAAACGAAAAACACATAAGCTACTGGGCTACATCACATAACTCGGAAAACGTCCCACTCAAAGCCAGTATAGGCTCACATAAGAAATACTGTAACTGTAATGCTTGTCAATTGAATGCATTACAATGCCCTCTATAAGCTGATGCTTCTTTTCCACCACACGAAGCAGAGCACCTCATCAAAACATGCCAATGGTGGGGAGCGATGAGGAGGCGGGTGCATGTGTGAAGACTAGCGAGATTTATTAAGGGCAAATCCATAATCAGGGTCAAAACGGTCTAGGGTCAAAGAGCCAATACAGAGAACAGGAGGGACAGACATAATGAAAGAAACACAGGAAAACCACAATGGGGGCTGGAATAAACAAACAGCATGAGAATACAACACACTTCAAGCAGTACATTCAATAAAGACCAGCAAACACACAGGGGAAAACACAGGGCTTAAATACAACAGGGATAACAATGGTTCACAAAACACCGGTGGAAAACAGGTGGGAACAATCAAGGGCAGAGTCTGGAAACAAGGGGGCAGGACTGGGAAGGAATCAAAACAAAAGCACATGACAGGACCAAAAGGTAAACAAAATCACATGGAGGAGTGGGAGGGGCCAATCGTGACAGCAAACTCATCCTTATTCTGTTATTTTATGGAACTAATTATGTCCAAATTATGTTGCTTATTCAAATCATGCAAATGTCTGAGTAAAGGCACAGAGTTACATCAGCCTTTTAGCTCCAGTAAAAAACCTTAGAAGCACAGACACAAACCATGTCTTGGCTGACTGACCACCTTTGTGGTGAGGGTGCAATTGCGTAGTTTTCATTTTTTGGCTGAACTGTTTCTTTATGGTGCATAATGTTCCATTGAACTCCGGGTCAAAAACTCATCCTTAGGCCGTGAAACATCTGGACTGGGTTGTCAAACCTCTATGGTGAGGTAAATGATACAGAGTGATGTGTACTGTTTAAAATCACATGGCCCGTCTTCACTAACACCACTGAACAGCACTTCAACCGGGAACCTACTGGATATTTTACGTTTTACAATAAACACTTTAGATTATAAGCTGTATTAACTGTGCTCACTGCTGATGCTGTTCCAGCTCCTGATTGAGACCCTCACCTTCTTTTCATGACATTACGTTATAACATTTATTGGCTGGTAGTACATGAATAAAGAACAGTCAAATTCATATTACAGTGCTTAAGCCCTGACATGCAGCATTAACTCTACAACATATTGAACTATAAAATAACAGTCACAGCAACCAGAGTAATATAATGAACAATGTCTATATATATACCTGTCATGTCAGACTTTCAGACCTCCACTATATAGAAACAATAAATAACAACACTGAAAAAATACAGTATATACAAGCATAAGGTGTCACAATAAAACAAATATAAAATCATATGCTTTGTATGGACACAATAATGAGTTAACACCTTACATACTACGACTTATTATTTAGCAACCATGGAGACTTCAGCGCAAACAGGCTGAGATGTTCTTAGGTTAAAGAAGTGCATAATAATGCTTTGGGCCCAACGGTGGCACTGAACAGACACTACAGGACGAGTGACTTAGTGGAATCCTCTGGAGGACTGTATCTTCCTTGCTTGGACAAGCTGTCCGTTCCCCTAAGGGTAAGAAACAGAAACATGGCGACCTCTTATCTGAAGCAGTGCTTAAAGATACTTTACCTATGACTTACAAAAGTGTGCAAAAGTCAGAGACCACCCTTCCCTTATTCATTTCCAGTAAAACTGGCCAAGGTATTCATTTTTCATGATATGTTTCTGAAGAAATTAGATATAAAATAACCCGCTTTCATAAGGAAGAAAAAAGTAACCATAAAAAAAACTAAAAAAACAAGCAGTTTCCAAAACTGGAAAAAGGTTGCTGGAAAAAGTCTTTACAGGCTTAAAAGGACCAAATAAAAAATTTTAAAAAGAAGCTGCTGGTGTTCTCAGAACAATGGACTGACCACCTCAGGGTCCAGACCTCAACATCACTGAATGCGAGTCTTCTGAAAAGAATGGAAGCTCTAATAAAGCACTGATGAAAGTCTGTTGGCTGAAATGTTTGCCCGCCTTGTTTTCACTTTAACTGTGAGCACCTGTGTTTGGCAAATAAAGAAAAAACTTATATATTATAGTATATTATTATAATATATATATTATAACTTTGTGGCTTTTTTTGGGCCCCTTTTTGGGTGTCATTTGATTACTTGTGCTAATAAAGGAAAAGTGTGAACATGCTAAACAAATAATTAAATTAAAAAAATGTTTTATTAGTATTTAGTTTCTGTGTAATTTTTTGTAATTTTTTTTTTACTGAATCATTTGTACCTAATGGCAGTTCTAACTGTAAATTCATTAAACAATGGGTGGTCTCAGTCAGAGCTTACCCCAGTTTGTGAGATACGACGACAACCAGAGTTAATATTACCACCACCACCACAAAGACAGTGGTCACAAAGTACCACAGCTGTTCTGTCATAAATAAGGAAATATACTGGTCAGTTTTAAGAAAGATAGTACAAAGATAAACATGCAAGTGCAACAATCAAAATCAACTTACCATTAAACCACAAACGGCTCTGCTCTGATTTATTTACTTGCAACTGTATAGAAGAAACGTTTCTCTTTGTTTCTTGAAGTCCTGGAATTAGAAGGTGTCAAATGTAAACAATCAATAACAGATACTGCCATTTCTATAGAGGCTCAGACCACCATTCAACTTTGTAATTAAGAGTAAATTATAAGTGAACCTCACTGAAAATTTAAAATGCAAAACAAATAAATAAATACATTGGCACGTATGTATGATGGGAATAAATATTTTGAGTCACATCATATTTGCGTTGCCTCTCTCAATATTTGCAATTCAATTGCTATGCAATTAAAACATCTACACCCAACATCTAGCATCCTACTAGAATCATTTTATATGTAGTACTGGGTAAAAGTTGGAGACCACATTTCATGTATTTATTTCCAGTCAAAATAGTCAATAAGTTCAAGTAATTCATGAAATAAAACAGAAAACAGAAAATTAAACAGAAGACCTAATAAATATGATTTTAATTCATCAGTTCCTCAAAGAATCTGCAGACACGCCTCCAAAGCTCAATCCTAGAAGTTGGCTGATGATTTTCTGAAGTAATCAAACCCATTCAGTGGTGTTGAGGTCTGGACTCTGGGGTAGTCAGTCCACCATTCAGCTTCTTTGTTTGATCTGTCCGTCTCCTTTTCTCAGTGAGGTTCTTCTTGGTAGGCTACACATCCTTTCAGACCCACGGTGCTGAGTGGTCTTCTCACAGTGGAAGGATGGAGAGAAACACCTGTGGCTGTTCTCAGATCTGAAGCAGCTTGATTTTCTCCTCTCTCTCAGAGATGATAGCTTTAAGTGATGTTTATCTGATGGGGAAGTTTTGGTGTCAACCAGCTCTTCCAGGTGATTGTTAGGGGGCCCATTTTCCCTGTAGTGTTAAATCATTTTCTGAACTCCAGCTTTGGAACCTCCTGTTTGTCTGATTTTTTTAATTCATGGACTATCTTATACATAACCTCCTGAAAAATAAATAACTTGTGGCCACATTTGACTGGAAATAAGTGGAAAGTGGTCTCTGATGTTTGTACAGTACTGATGTTTTAAAAAACAATGATTCCATACTTCTTAACATGGTGACCTTTAGTACGGTTACTTTCATTCCAGGAGGACCATACTATTGCATAGGTTAAAGCCCTTAAAAAGCCCTTTTTCTCCTACACATCTGCTGTAAGCTATTAAAAGACTGAAAAGGATCTTATGGCTTGATCCACGTGTCTTAGAGCTGCCATGGCCCGCCGGGCCTGGATAGTGGTGGAATTGTGACTATGCATAAATACTTACTGAAGTGGGATCTGTTTTGTATTGCCTGCTGGAGTAGATTGCATCTGTAAAGATCATCACGGTGCAGTCCATGGCAGGTGCATGGGCTCTGTAGTATAGACCCCATTGTAGCCACGAAGGCCATCCTGCATTCTTTATCTCCACTGAGGAAAAAGTCGAGATCTATGAGGTGTATCAAGTCCCTGATAGAATATTCACTTAACGGAGCATCTTCTGGGCCAAAGCAGTTGGACAGGAACCCTTCGAACGTCTGCCTGTTAACACAAGGAAGTGCGTTTTTACCAGCAGCTCTTCACATCCATCAGCGCAGCTCTTAAACCGTTTATAGAAATTGATGAGCACAAGTAAACACCAGTCTCTACCTCTCCCTGGCGTTCTATGGAGGGAGCAGATGGGCATAATCCTGCTATAAGTGCATATAAAACAAAGCTGTGTGGCAAAAACTGTTAACCCTTTAAAGTCTAAGCACCTGCTGGATGGTCCTCAATCTTATAACATATTTTACATAGTAGTTTCATACCAGTTACTGCATAATATGATTACTAATTGAACAATATGTCTAAATCTAATGTGTGGAACATTAATGTGCCAGGTGGCTGCCTGTTATAGCAGCCCTATATACTGCGTGTGTCTTAATTGTTTTCTCATTTGATCTCATTTATATTTCTGATTCATTCTCATATATATTCTGTTATTTGTTGTAGTTTAATGGTGGTAACAGTGCACATTGAATTGCTATACAATACATTTATAATTAATTCATTATTTGTTTCCATGGGACTTATTATTTAATAACATCTACGAATTTTTCAGTAACTACTATGAAATGAATACCTCAAATCAGTCATAACATTAATACCACCTCCTTGTTTCTACACTCATTGTCCATTTTATCAGCTCTACTGACCACATAGGAGCACTTTGTGGTTCTACAGTTCACAAGACCCTTAGTGTGTGTTGCACTGGTCTGAGTGGATCAGACGCAGCAGTGCTGCTGGAGTTTTTGTCCGATCTACTCACACCAGTGCAAAACACACTAACACACCACCACCACATCAGTGTTACTGCAGTGCTGAGAATGATCCACCACCCAAAGAGTACCTGCTTTGTGAGGTTTCCATGGGGGTCCTGAACACTGAAGAACAGGGTAAAAGGGGGCTAACAAAGTATCAGAGAAACAGATGGACTACAGTCTGTAACTGTAGAACTACAAAATGCAGCTATAGAGTAAATGGAGCTGATAAAATGGACAATGAGTGTAGAAACAAAGAGGTGGTCATAATGTGGTGCCTAATCAGTGTATATATATATATATATATATTTACAGTGTATCACAAAAGTGAGTACACCCCTCACATTTCTGCAGATATTTAAGTATAGCTTTTCATGGGACAACACTGACAAAATGACACTTTGACACAATGAAACGTAGTCTGTGTGCAGCTTATATAACAGAGTAAATTTATTCTTCCCTCAAAATAACTCAATATACAGCCATTAATGTCTAAACCACCGGCAACAAAAGTGAGTACAGCCCTAAGAGACTACACCCCTAAATGTCCAAATTGAGCACCGCTTGTCATTTTCCCTCCAAAATGTCATGTGACTCGTTAGTGTTACTAGGTCTCAGGTGTGCATAGGGAGCAGGTGTGTTCAATGTTGTAGTACAGCTCTCACACTCTCTCATACTGGTCACTGAAAGTTCCAACATGGCACCTCATGGCAAAGAACTGTCTGAGGATCTTAAAAGACGAATTGTTGCACTACATGAAGATGGCCAAGACTACAAGAAGATTGCCAACACCCTGCAACTGAGCTGCAGCACAGTGGCCAAGATCATCCAGCGTTTTAAAAGAGCAGGTTCCACTCAGAACAGACATGTTGGTCGTCCAAAGAAGCTGAGTGCACGTGCTCAGCGTCACATCCAAATGCTATCTTTGAAAGATAGGCACAGGAGTGCTGTCAGCATTGCTGCAGAGATTGAAGAGGTGGGGGGTCAGCCTGTCAGTGCTCAGACCATACGCCGCACACTACATCAAATTGGTCTGCATGGCTGTCACCCCAGAAGGAAGCCTCTTCTGAAGTCTGTACACAAGAAAGTCCGCAAACAGTTTGCTGAAGACATGTCAACAAAGGACATGGATTACTGGAACTGGTTCAGATGGTCTCAAGCATGTGTGGCAGCAAGCATGGTGGTGGGAATGTCATGGTCTGGGGCTGCATGAGTGCAGCAGGTGTTGGGAGTTACATTTCATTGAGGGACAGATGAACTCCAATATGTACTGTGAAATACTGAAGCAGAGAGCATGATCCCCGCCCTCCAGAAACTGGGTCGCAGGGCAGTGTTTCAGCATGATAATGACCCCAAACACACCTCTAAGATGACCACTGCTTTATTGAAGAGCCTGAGGGTAAAGGTGATGGACTGGCCAAGCATGTGTCCAGACCTAAACCCAACAGAACATATTTGGGGCATCCTCAAGCGGAAGGTGGAGGAGCACAAAGTCTCGAATATTCACCAGCTCTGTGATGTCGTCATGGAGGAGTGGAAAAGCATTCCAGTGGCAACCTGTTAAGCTCTGGTAAACTCCATGCCCAGGAGAGTTAAGGCAGTTCTGGAAAATAATGGTGGCCACACAAAATATTGACACTTCAGGAACTGTCTCTTAGGAGTGTACTCACTTTTGTTGCCAGTGGTTTAGACATTAATGGCTGTATATTGAGTTATTTTGAGGGAAGAATAAATTTACACTGTTATATAAGCTGCACACAGACTACTTTTCATTGTGTCAAAGTGTCATTTTGTCAGTGTTGTCCCATGAAAAGATATACTTAAATATCTGCAGAAATGTGAGGGGTGTACTCACTTTTGTGATACACTGTATATATATATATATATATATATATATATATATATATATATATATATATATATATATATATATATATATATAGGAGATACATACCACTGTTGTCAGAACAAAGCCATGTATCTCCAAAATGTTTATAGACAAAGGAAACACCCTCTTTACTTTTAATGTAAGTCAGTGTAACCGGACTTTTTGAAGCAATTAATCATGATTAATCACGGTCACTGTCAAATTTGACCTTAAGAGAAAGATCATTTCATGAAAATAAAGCTAATGCAGTTTTCAATTTCCATGACTGACATCCAGTGAAAACAGCAGTGATGCATTTAGTGCCTCAGACTCAACATACTTCAGTGATAAACAAATTTGCCAAGGTATTAGATGGAAATAACCTTGATTTAATCAAGAGAGCTGTGACAGAACTTACTGTGTAAAAGCTGTATTTGAATTTGAGAGAAGTCATAGCAATAGAGTGTGAGAAAAAAAAGGCTACAGGAAAATGCATATATGACATTAGGGTCATTAAAAACATATCATATTAACACTTTAACTTTGTCACCACTAGGTGCGCATCCAGAATGGCCAAACCTGCAGAGCTTGTCTCCAGTGCAGCTGTCCAGCATCTCCAAGCAGTTCCATAGCAGCGTGTGGCCTCCTGGGCAGGAGCTGGAATGCAGAGTTTTTTGGACGTCCTGGCAGTCCTGGTCCTCTCGCTCACACTCACAGAACACCAGCATCTCGGCCACAGTCTGGGGCAGATCTGAGAAGAAGCGTCTCATGGCCAGCCTGCAGCGACTGTCCTCGCACTGAGGATCAGAGCAGGACTGGACAAATGGCACCAGCTGCCTGTTGCAGACTTCATCCTGAATACACAGAGTTGTCTCCAGAAGACATGATGAGTTCGGGCCAGGCACTGAGTTGGTGGGAATTAAGGGAGGATAAGATGAGAGGTACACCGGGTAGATATTAGTATACACTTTAATTTAAGATTCAGATATTACCGTATCCTAAAAGACTGCTCGCTTTCCATTCTGTCTTCAGCTGCTTTTGTTCATGTGCTGGAAAATATCAGACATGCTTTAAAACATCAAACATGCTTATGAAACTGCAATTTAACATGGCAGAGCTATATGGTATGTAGAGTAATAACACACTACTATTCAAAAGTTTGACATCCCTTGTCATAATAATTAATTTTGACTATTTTTAGACACACTGTTTAAAAGTCAGAGACCACCTTTCATTTATCTAATTTCCAATTAAAAAATAGATATTTCAGAGATATTTCTAATAAGATTAAATATAAAACAATCCACTCACAAAAGAGAGGAGAAAGTCCAAAACTGAATAAAAGCTACAGAGAAAATGTGGCTCCTGACAACCAGGGGCAGCTGTGGGCTGGAGGTTACGGAACCAGCCCTGTGACCAGAAGGTTGCCAGTTTGATCCCCTTGGCTGACGATCCATGACTGAAGTGCCCTTGAGCAAGGCACCTAACCCCCAATTGCTCCCTGGGTGCCGTGGCTAGGGCTAGTGTGCTCCGCTGCTCCGGGCAAGTGTGCTTACTGCCCCAAGGGTGTGTGTGCTGACTAGTGTGCATGTATGTGGGTGTTTCACTGCACGGATGGGTTAAATGCAGAGGTCTAATTTCACAGTGTGCAAAACACAGTTGTAAATTCAATTCAACCACCTGGAAGAGCTGGTGGACACCAAAACTGCCCCCATCAGATAAACAGCACTTAAAGCTTTCCTTTTTGAGAGAGAGGAGAAAATCAAGCTGCTTCATCCACAGGTGTTTCTGTCCATCCTTCCACTGTGAGAAGATGACCCAGCACTGTGGGTCTGAAAGGATGTGTAGCTGATCAAGAAGAGCCTCACTTGAGAAAAGGAGATGGACACATCAAACAAAGAAGCTGAACGATGGACTGACCACCCCAGAGTCCAGACCTCAACACTAGTGAATGTGTTTAATTACTTCTGACTGAGCTTTGGAGGCATATCTGCAGATTCTTTGAGGAGCTGAAAGTGAGTCTCCTGGAAAGAATGGAAGCTGGAATAAAGTGAAGAGTGACTCACTGAATACCAGAAAAAATCATGAGACTAAAAAATAATTGACTTGAACTTAAAGGCTGTTTTGATGGAAATTGAATAAATGAAGGGTGGTCTCTGACTTTAACTGTTTGTGATGTTGTTCATTGTGTGAAAAGCCTGATAGATCTTATAAAATATTTGTTTTCTGTGTCATTTTCTGTCAGATATATATTTTCTACATTTCCTGATGCTGAAAAATACTTATTTGCTTAATGACTACTTTGACTCTAAACAGAAAAATGAAGTAATCTATGAATTTTGCACTGTACTGTAATCTAAATGTTTTAAGCATTATAAATTAGACACCAAAATATGTTTTATACATGCAATATTGCAAGTATTTTGAAATGATCTTGATGTTATTAAATGACACATACTGTACTGTAATTATTTATTTTGTTACACAATATTTTGTTATATGCTTTGCGATTTGATGTCTTGAAAAACAAGGCCTTCAGGATATCCCATATACATTTCTCAGTCATTATACAATCATCTATGGTGCCTTCTGGACCTGAAAAAATCTTAATTGTTCAAGACATACAGCAAATGTGATCTAGTGTGTTTAGGGATGGCATGATTTTCTTTTTTGATAACAATATCGATGTTGAAATCTTGTGTATCAGCTGATGCGATACTGAGTCAATATTTCAAAAGCTCAATTTGTTTTTACAGATAACTTCCTACTATTTACTTGAAAGCCACAGAAGATCAACATATTAGGAGCACATTGTCTGGTTTTATATATAAATCTGTTCATTTTATACATTTGGGTTTCACACTGTTGAAAACATGCAGTATATTCAGAGCTTTTTAATGGAGATTCCAAACGTGTAATGAAGTGATTGATGATATACACCGCTGATGTGGTTGTTCTCCTGTTGGGCTGCCACACTGAACTCATCAGATGCACGTGAGGCCTCGCCACCTGCTAAAAAAATCGACTGAAAATGATTAAAGTTTAAGTGCACTCATCAAGACAACTTCCTTGTATGTGTAGGACAACAGGGCTACGTTCACATTACCAGGCTGAAGTGGCACTAATCTGATTTTTTTGCCCTCTGATGTTTTCAGGGCTCTGTGGACACAAATCTGATCTTTTCAAATCCTGCCTGAGCCACTTTCATATGTGGTCCTAGATCTGATACGCATCAGATTTGTGGCCGTTGGACCCTAATGTGACCCTCAGATCGGAATTCATGTGCTTTTTTTCCAACGTGTCCACCATCATTCAGCGTTACCATGGCGATAGTGCTGAACAGAAGTTAAAGCTTGTAAATGCTGGAAAAGCAGCTCATCTCACCTTTTTCTCCTTCGTCTGGCTCTAATAATGAAGCTGAGAGCTGATCAGAGTTAAAGATCTTCTCAGCGAAGCTCATTCTGTTCGGTAGTTTGTGCTGATGATGCAGTGATTCATTCACATGATGTTACTGAGTAGAACGTGCACACGAGGGTCATTTCAGATGCTGGTTCGTTCACATTAATGACTGATTTGAGTCACTGACCTAAACCAGTGTGAAGAGATCCAATTTGAGCAATGAGGCGTGTAGTGTGAACGTACATAGCTTAGGAGAAATAAAGTGATTGTGATTCTTTAAGAAGCACTGTTTACTGTGTACTGTACCCAAATATAAAAGGCACAGCGAAGCCAGCAGCTGTAGAGCGCTGCATGAATCCTCATCAGCGCACACGCACTCTCTCCACAAAGGCGAGTGGCCTAATATGGTCTGGATGGTCACATTACAGTGCTCAGAGCTCGACAGTGCACACTTGCCATCTGACAAAAAGAAGAAAGCAGAAAAGCAGGTTTTACTGCTGGACCTTCAGTGAGGCCTGCTCCACACAGAGTATCTGAAATACGTAATATGTAAATACCGTTACTGAAGAACCTTTACAGAACCATGTTTATTAAGAGTACAGTTACAATGTCAAGCTTGTAACAATAGCAGAACCCTTTTTGGTGCTATGTTGAACCATGTACATCACATTCTCCACTAACCTGAAGAATTATTTCACCATACAAAGAACCATGTAAGCATGAAATGGTTCTATATAGAACTATTGTACTTCTTATTAAAGATCCCTTGAAGAACCTCCTTTGTAGGAGTGTAGTGAAGGTGTTCTTCAGATTGATGGAGAATGTTGTATATGGGTTTTTTTATTGTTATGATTGTATACAAGCTTGTATTCGGTAGACAACCTCTTTTGGTGCTATATACAACGCTTTTCTATAAGGTTCTATAACTAACTATATACAGCATGTTGTCCACCAACCCGAAGAACCATTTCACCATGCAAAGAAGGCTTTATTCATACAAAGGGTTTTTTGAGTATTCATGTTTCTATGTAGAAGTCCATGGAGCCAGTACTACTACCACTACTACTACCACTACCACCAACAACACCACTACTAACACTACTACCACCACCACCACCACCACTGCCACTACTACTACCACTACCACCACCACCAACAACACCACTACTACCACCACTACTACCACTACTACTACTACTACTACTACCACTACTACTACTACTACTACTATTAACTGTTAACAAAACCAATAGGGGATAATCTGAAAGATGAAACAAAGAGAAATAAAGGGAGGTTCAAAACAGGAGAAGCAGTAAACAAGAAAATGACTCCGTTTGCACTGACGGAACAGGGGAAATACTTCACAAAGGGCAAACCAGCTTAAATATACTACAGGTGATAACAGTCCATTTTCAGGTGACATGGATCTGCTAGTTGGCTGGTGATTGGTGGACAGAGTCACATGACATATTGAGAAATCTTGGGAGTTTGAGTTCGAAGTGAGGTGAGAGTCTGACTGAGAACCAGGATGAGTGAAATTTCTCTTTTATTCCACTGGCAAATTCGCTGAGAGGGGTTCCTCATACTCACATCTCATTTATAAAATAGTTCTATGACTGTTTATGGTTCTACATAGAACCATTTCTTTTGCTAAAGAACCCTTGAAAAAAACATCATCACTGGATCATAACTTCCAGTAGGCTACTAATCAAGTGCTGTGCTCTATGGCACTGTGCAATAGTCAACAGTCTGTCACCCTTCCTTTATTTCATTTCCAATCAAAATGGCCATTAAGTACAAGTTATTTATTTTTCAGCGACAGAAAAAACACAGAGAAACACCGTGTCTTTATTCCAGCTTTCTACCTTTTCAGGAAACTCACTTTTAGTTCCTCAAAGAATCTGCAGACACACCTCCAAAGTTCAGCCTTAGAAGCTGGTTGATGATTTTCTGAAGTAATCAAACACATTCAGTGGTGCTGATGTCTGGACTCTGGGGTGGTCAGTCCATCATTCAGCTTCTTTGTTTGATGTGTCCATCTCCTTTTCTCAGTGAGGTTCTTCTTGATCAGCTACACATCCTTTCAGACCCACAGTGCTGAGTGGTCTTCTCACAGTGGAAGGATGGACAGAAACACCTGTGGATGTTTTCAGATCTGAAGCAGCTTGATATTCTCCTCTCTCTCAAAGATGAGAGCCGTTTATCTGATGGGGGCAGTTTTGATGCCTACTAGGTCTTCCAGGTGTTTGTTAGGAGGCCGATTTTCTCTGGAGCTTGTAATTGTTTTTTGAACATATCTAATCTCCTCTGATAAGATCTCCTGAAAAACTAATAACTTGCACTTAATGGCTGCTTTGACTCAAAGTTAAATGTAGGGTGGTTTCTGACTTTTGCACAGAGCTGTATGTAGTTCTATGTTAAAAAATCCAATTTAGATCAACATAAAATGCCTGATGATAAAAAAATACTGTCTTCATTTTCTTCTCATTTGATCCACTAACATAGTGATTTTTCAAAATGCTGATTTGACTGAGATCCTAGCACGTTAGCATGGACATAACCATCCTCTCCTGTTTTTTGTCTTTTCTTTCCAACACAAAGTTGGAATTTCAAATGATACAACAATAAAAAAGTAACTCAATGTACTCCAACATGAATAACAAGGTAAGAAAGGCCAATGGTTTACTAAGAATGTGCTGCGGGCTATCACTCTCAAAATTGAGTTTTCATATTGCACAGAGACATTTGAACATGTTATTGCAACAAATGTATGACCATTTGACATGATTGCATCAGTCTAGAAATGAGAGGAACACCCCCGTGAACCTAAACAAACACAGGATATAACAAAAACAAGCCTGTACCTTCAGAATCACAGATCTTTCTCAGAAGGTTCTCACTTGCACAGAGATCTGGAGAAACACATGACCTCATCGTTGACAAACAGCCTGAAGATATTCTGCTGCAAACTGACTGCCAGGCCAGACACATCACTGAAAACAGAGAGAACAGCAATCACCAGAGTGTTAATCACACAGAAATATTCCCCAGCGTTTCTGCATCTTAGGAGGTTTCTGTGGAGTTCTGACTTTCACAACCTCAAGGGGAACTCATCAATATTTCAAAAATTCCACCTAATTATGTGGTTGTGAATTGTTCGCAGTGGTGGTGATAGGAACCAGACGTCCACCTCTAAAAGCTCCCTCACAAAAAGTTACTACGTGAATTGGTTATTAATTCACTGCCTGATGTTTGAGACACTTTTTTGCAATGGTGGTTGACTTAGAATGTGCTTTTTAAAATGTATACATGGTGGACAGATACATGAAGGGTGTTGAAAGGCAAAATAGTTCCCAAAGAAAACTTCAGGTTTTCAGCTATTTTTCCATTGTCAACATTGCAGAGCAGAAGACACATGTAGGTAGACCGGAGATTACAGATAGTAAAAAAATGGCCATAATTGCATTGGTTAAATTTGTTTTAAGTTTTTTTTTTACATTTCAATTAAATTGTGTGGAAACTTTGAAAAAATTGTGGAATTGTTACACGTTTTATGAATGTCATGTTTGTAAGCATCTAGAAACATATTTATAACACTTTAATGCATAATGTATTCATAAGGCATTATAAACATGGTTATACATATTTATAAAAAATAATTACTCTGAATTACATTTAATAGCCATGTTTATTATACATTATGAATTGTTAATATAATGCATTATAAACAGTGTTAATAACATGTTATACTATCAGTGCCAACGAAGTCATTCCCAGCTTGGAGAGCATAAAGTAAAGACAAATACCAGGCTAACGGTGGTGTACATTAACTTTCACAAATTGAGAGGAGGCTTTAGTACAGTACGCTTCACTTCACTTCACTTCATGGACAAATACAGCTTATGAGCCCTTATAATTTATGATCAGTACTTATAATGCATTATGTTTACAGTTCATAACGCATAATAAGCATATGTATAATGCGTTTTTGTAAATATTCATAGCTATGTTTATAAAGCCTTATGAATATATTATAACATGTTATGAATGTGTTTATAGATGCTTACAAAGGTGACATTCGTAGAAGTGTTACCAAATTGTTCTCTAAGGGAAATACCCAGTAAAATCCCTTTATAGTAAAAGAAGCTTAAAAAAGAGAGTGTGTAGATTGTTCTTACCTAAGATCAAATCCCCTATAAGAAAATGTTGAATGTCAGAATCTTCATAAAAACTGTAAGTGGGTGTGAGGCTCAAAATCAAATTGAAAATCACTTTAAAAATTCAAGCAGTGTTTAACATTGAAATTACTATATAAGTAGTCTTACTCTCTCTCCTACACTTGTCAAAAAGATGGTTCTTCAAGGGTTCTTTAGAAAATGGTTGAAGACTTGAACACTCAAAGTGTTCTTTGCATCATGAAGGGGTTTCTCAGATTGATGGAGAATGTGCTTTATATCGTTCTATATAGAACCTTTTTGAAAAGGCGTTCTACATTGTTAAGCTTGACAGTATAACAATAGAAGAACCCTTTAACCATGTAAATGAGCTATATGATTCTATAAAGGCCCAGTTTCTTCAGCTACGAACCCTTGAAGAACCACGTTTAGGAGAATAGCAATAGAAGTACCCTTTTTGGTGCTATATAGAACCTCTTTTGAAAAGGTTTTTATATAGAACCATCTACAGCACATTCTGAAGAACTCGTTCATGATGGAAAGAACCCAATAATCATGCAAAGGGTTCTGTTAGTGTTCATGGTTTCATTTAGAACCATTTTTTCACTAAAGAAGAATGAGAGTTTAAAACTACTTGGATTTAAATTTCTCTCTATCTTTCTAAAAGTGAAAAGTATAGTCAGAAATAGTGAAATAGTCAGAGTGCAATCAGCCGAGAGAGATGGACAGAAACCTGTTACTGTCATTTGGCCTTGCAGGAGAGCATGTCTGAATCTCAGAAGTCTCTTCATCTCCCTAGTGCACTGTGTAAGTCATAAAACCATGGCCACTACACCAAACAGTGCACTATCAGTGTTAGATTGGATGTTGTGCAGCTTTAACTGAATATAGGATTTTCCTTTAGATACATAATGCACTGTTTGTGCATGGAAGCCGTTATGCAATGACCTATGTAGTGTGCGGTACATAGGGAGTGGGAGGCCATTTGATACTGAGCCTATTTTTGGCCCAGCTTTGTTCCTGCTGTTATTGTAGTGCCCATACAAGCAATGCTCTGACACACAAAGCCGAACCGCTCAAGCAGATAATCACACATTAAAGCTATGTGTCATCATGGATAAACAAGTAGCATATCTTGCCAAACAAGCAGGTTGGAGAATATGGAGAATATGTCCAAAGTCCTTATAGGAAAGTCTGTCTGCCTGGCAGTAATATCCACTCATCCAAGACCAGGCGCCTATCTTTTTAAAAGGGGGGAAATCCATAAAACCAAAAATAAAAGTTAATGTTTCAGAAGCATATTTGAAATCACTGCTAAAATCTGACCAAACCAGGATAAATAGCTTGTAGCATATGGCTCAAACAATGCACAACTTGCTTTAGCTACTATGCATAAGTGTAACAGAATTAAAAGTCAACATATTGCTGCTGTCGGGACAAAACCTCTGTTTTTCAGTTTTTTACATAGTTGGAAGTGCCTGTTGTCCTTTATGCTGTGTGTAAATTTCATGATGAATGAGCCAAAAGAAATGTCCCAAAATGACTTGGAAAAAAGCCTGGTTCCACTGACTTACATTAAAAGTAAATATGGTTTTTTCCTTCTCCTGTAAAGTCACCATTTTGGAGATACATTTTTCTCTTGAAAACAGCAAAATGCTGCAGTGTTATAATCGCACAAAATTATTATCCATAATATAGTCTGTATTGGTACAGTTTGTGTTGGGACACCCTCTTCTCTCTTCCCCGGCTTCCTTCCCTATTGACTTTTGTCTCGTATGAGGCAGTAGGTATCAGATTGAATGTGAGGCACAGTCTTTATTAATTTGATTAATCTTAGAGTTTCAGTGCATGAAAAGTCACTTGGTTTCATATATAAATACGTGCACATACACACACATACATAGCCGGTTATCCTCCTGGGTCACAGGAGGGACAGGCAGGCACAAAGACAGGTCACCAGTCAACCACAGGGGAGAAACGCAGACATATACATTCACACACACACACACACACACACACACACACACACACACACACACACACACACACACACACACACACACACCTAGGGGCAATTTATCATCTACAGCTGATCTGACTGCATTACTTTGGACTGTGGGAAGAAAACAGACACAGACACAGGGAAACACACAAATTCCACTCAGAAATGACCCTGGTTGCCCGGCTGGGGATTCAAACCCTGGCCCTTCTTGCTGTGAGGTGAAAGCGTTGTGCCACCATGCTGCCCATATATAAAATGTTTTTGGGTTCCTTATCAGCATTCGTGCTGTATCGTAAGTCACCGATGGTGAATTATACTCATGCACAACATCACACAGCATGATCCATAACCTTTATTATCCTTAATCACCATAACATTATGACCACCTCCTTGTTTCTACGCTCGTTGTCCATTTTATCAGCTCCACTTACTCTATAGCTGCACTTTGTAGTTCTACAGTTACAGACTGTAGTCCATCTGTTTCTCTGATACTTTGTTAGCCCCCTTTTACCCTGTTCTTCAGTGTTAAAGACCCCCATGGACCCTCACAGAGCAGGTACTATTTGGGTGGTGGATCATTCTCAGCATTGCAGTAACACTGACGTGGTGGTGGTGTGTTAGTGTGTGTTGTGCTGGTACGAGTGGATCTGACACAGCGGTGCTACTGGAGTTTTTAAACACTGTGTCCACTCACTGTCCACTCTATTAGACACTCCTACCTTGTCAGTCCACCTTGTAGATGTAAAGTCAGAGCTGATAGCTCATCTGCTGCTGCAGAGTTTGTGTTGGCCAGCCGCTTGTCCTTCATCCGTGGTCACAGGATACTGCCCACAGGATGCTGTTGCCTAGATATTTTTGGTTGGTGGACTATTCTCAGTCCAGCAGCGACACTGAGGTGTTTAAAAATAAGGAGGTGGTCATAATGTTATGTCTGATCGGTGTATTATTTTTACTATAAGCCATAGGTCATCCTTTTGATGTTTGTCTTATATGAGGATGTGAGGAGAAAACGCTTCTCCTCAGTAACGCTTACTGTTGTCCTTCTGCTGTCTGACATTTATTGGTACGTTACACAATAACATACACAATAAAATTAACTACCACCACCACCACCACCACCCCTACTACTAATAATAATTTTAAAAAATGATTGTGTAGTGCTGAACAAGCACACAAAGACACTCGTAGATCTTAAAAACGACAGTTGGTTTAATGAGAGAAATCTTGGGAGACAGAGTCCGGGCAAATCTAAAATCAGAATCCAAAGACAGGCAAAACGTTGAAAAACCAGAAAATACAAAAACACAAGCAACCAGAGCAAAAGGGCAAATCCAAAAGAAGAATAGTCAAGAAACAGGCAGTGGGTTCAGTTCAGTACCACTAGTCATGGGTTCAGTACACTAGTCATGGGTTCAGTACCACTAGTCATGGGTTCAGTACCACTAGTCATGAAATCAGAAGAGAACCGCTCAGTAAACCAGTAGAGTGGCAATACCTCACAACGAGGAGAACAAACCAGGATCTTTTTAAAGTCTGAAGCAAACGAACACAGGTGTGTTGCATTAGTAACCAGGTGACTGTGAACGGGGCAGAGGCCATGATGATAGAAATTCTGGGAAATGGAGTCCTGGAGCATGTTGGGCAAGGGAGGAGAACCCAGAAGCGTGACAGATTGAATAAAAAAAAATCATCATTACACAAACATCTTCAGCTTTTCTTATTCTCATTGAATAGTTGACTATTCAACTTAATATTTGATAGAATTAGAAAATTAAGAGCATATCTGATAGTTGCAGCCTTATATAAGTATTTATAAAATATAGAAATGTAGAAAATCCAAAGTAGTATTAGAGAAATATAACACTTACTTCTGTAAAGGGTTACAAATGCAGTGAAATTAATAAAATGCAGATTTTAGTGAAATAACCCAGCATCATATTAACATTCTGCTCTTTAATAAATACATCAGTTAGAAACATCAGCTAAATCTAAACATCTGTCAGATAATATATGATGATACTGATATGAATCTGAGCATCTCTCTTCTGGCGGTAGAAAGAAGAGATGACACCATTAGTTTTGTACTGTACAACATCCATTTGAATCAAATTAAATCTAAAGAAAACTAGAAAAGTAAAGACTCAAGACAATTTTATGTTATATTGTTTAAAAATGGGATCATCAGAGCTAAGTCGTCGGGAGCAATATGCTCCTGGTAGGATCTCCCAGGGCGAACAGGTCTGGAGTGAAGACCCAGACTAACACGATCCAAAGTTCCCCATGCATATCGTGCACAAAAAATCATGTACCCTGCCCGGGAAAGGGTCACCAGGACTTACCCCTGGAGGCAGGCCTGGGGGTAGTGTTCCACGGCGAGCACCTGGTGGCCGGGCAGCCCACATAACCCGAAGAGGCAACGTGGGGAGGCCATGTGGGCCCAGCACCCGCAAGGTCCAGCATGGGGGAGCGGTGCAGTGCCATATTGGCAGTGGGAGATTACGGGGAGGCCCTAGGTGGCCTAGGCCCCTGCAGCAGAAACTAGCTCTTGGTACATGGAATGTAACATCACTGGGGAGGAATGAGCCAGAACTTGTGCAGGAGGTTGAGAGGTACCAACTAGATATAGTTGGGCTCACCGCCACCCACAGTGTCGGCTCTGGAACCAAACTCCTGGATAGGGGTTGGTCTGTCTCCTACTCAGGGGTTGCACAGGGTGAGAGGTGAGGGGCGGGTGTGGGGATACTCACAAGTCCCCGGCTGGTGACCATGCAGTTGGAGTGTTAGCGTTGGACTCCGCCAGGGTTGTGCTCTGTCTCCACTCTTGTTCATGATATTCATGGACAGAGTGTCAGGGTGTAGTCGGGGTCAGGAGGGCATTATGTGTGGAGGCCGGAGGGTGGCGTCTCTGCTATTTGCAGATGATGTTGTTCCTTTGGTGGAATCACATGGATGCCTCCAGCGCTTGCTGGAGTAGTTTGCAGCTGAGTGTGAAGCAGTGGATCAGCACCTCCACGTCTGAGTCCATGGTCTTGGCCCGGAAAAGGATGGCATGCCCAATCCAGGTAAGGGGAAAGGACCTGCCCCAGGTGGAGGAGTTTAAGTATCTTGGGGTCTTGTTCACGAGTGACGGGAAGAGGGATCGTGAGATCGGCCGTAGGCTGGGACAGGCGACAGCAGTAATGCGGTCACTGTACCGGACTGTAGTGGTGAAAAGGGAGTTGAGCCAAAAGGCGAAGCTCTCTGTTTACTGGTCGATCTACATCCCAACCCTCACTTATGGTCATGAGCTGTGGGTAATGACCGAATGAACAAGATCACGAATACAAGCGGCGGAAATGAGCTTTCTTCGCCAGGTGGCGGGCTACACGCTATGCGATAGAGTGAGGAGCTCGGTCATCTGAGAGGAGTTCAGAGTAGAGCCGCTACTCCTCCGCATTGAGAGGAGCCAGCTAAGGTGGTTCGGGCATCTGATCCGGATGCCCCCTGTATGCCTCCCGGTGGGGGTGTTCCAGGCACGGCCTACCGGGACAAGACCCGGGGTCATCCTAGGACCCGCTGTAGGGATTATGTCTCCAAGTTGGCCTGGGAGCGGCTTGGGGTCCCCGGGAAGGGTACCCCGACCCTGTCTGACTAGCGGTCAATGATGGATGGATGGATGGATGGATGGATGTTTAAAAATTGGCTGGCACAGTGGTGTGGTGGGTAGCGCTGTCACCTCATAGCAAGGAGGGCCTGGGTTTGAGTCCCCAGCCGGGCGACCAGGGTCCTTTCTGTGTGGAGTTTGCATATTCTCCCCGTGTCTGCATGGGTTTCCTCTGGGTTTTCCAGTTTCCTCTCACGCTAAACATGCCCCTGGGTGTGAATGTCTATGTTTGCCCTGTGATGGACTGGTGACCTGCCCATGGTGTATCCTGCCTTTCGCCCAGTGATAGCTGGGATAGGAACCCACGGAACCCAGAAGGAGAAATGGCTTAAAAGGTGTATGTGTTTAAAAATGACTCCATAGGATGTGCACAACATAACTCTGAAGAGATGTCCCAGTTTTGTGGAAAAGAGGAAGTCTAAAGCTCATTTTATCCCTCAGGGCAATGAAGATAGAAAAAGCAGCAGCAGACGTAAAAGACGATATGATGATCATATTTAGCCAGCAACAAGTCAGCGCTTCTTTGCTTTCATTATCCTACTGCTGTATGGAAGATGCAACAACCCTCAGTAGAAGAAGGCCGTACCCAACGCTATTAGTTCAGGCAAATGTTCAGCACTGAGTGAGAGCAACACCTTGAGCAGCCATCAGGTCTTCATTCGGTGCCAAAGTGAGCCGAGAAAAAGGAGATGGAACCATTTACTGGTACTGTTTTTCGTAACTTTATCAGCAGAGTTCCAGTGACGTGCTGACTGTGCAATATCAAGATAGCATGAGTGTAACATCGGGGAGCGAGGAAGCGGACGCATACACTGAGATAAGTGAGATTTATTTTGGGCAAATCCAGGGTCATAGTTGAAACGGTCCAGGTTCAAACAGCCAGCACAGAGAGAATGCGGATCAAACATGACAAACAGAAACACAGAACCTCAAACAAGAACCAAACACTACCAGCAATATATACAGCACATCCAGCACAATCAAACATACAAACATCAAACAAAGACCAACAAGAAACTCAACAGGGCTTAAATACAAACAGGGATAACGAAGGATAACCATATGCAGGTGGAAAGCACAGGTGGGAACACTCAGGGGCGGAGTCACAAAACCAGGGGGCTAGACTGGGAAGAAATCAAAACAAAAGCATATGACAGGACTAAAAGGTAAACAAAAGCACATGAGGAGACTGGGAGGGGCCAATCATGACAATGAGAAGATGTTAGTACTCACAGCTAAGCTTCACTTCATATTTTTTAACCACAATGCTTTAAGTTCTTACAATAACAACTGTTTGGTGACCCTTTGCTTGGAGCTGACTAAACTTGAGATAATTTGGTCATAAACCAGTGGTGGACAGTAACTAAGTAAATTTAATTTGTTACTGTACTTAAGTAGTTTTCTCATGTATCTGTACTTAACTGAAGTATTTCGAACCTAATTTTGTGTAAATAGAGCACAATATAGAAATATGTATGATGCATCTTTTTTCTGAATTTATACAAACACCATTTCATTTTATAGTAAATTAGTTTGGGCTGGTTTATGTTTATGAACAGAGACCTACAGATCAATATAGTAAAGGAGCTCATTTGTGATCCTGAGTTTAAAGCCAGTTTTTATTAAACTTAAACTTGTAACCAAGTTGTAAATAAATCTTAAACTGAAACTTTGCTTGTTTGTAAAAAGTGATTTCAGAGCCAATCGGTTCTATCTGGTGGAAACTGTTTGGCTTCAGTGTTTTGTGCTTATAATCATTTTAATAAACATCAGCATCACTAATTAATGACATTCTATTAAAAGACACTGGAGTATTTTCACCTATAGTTCATTAAGCAAGTCTTGTTATAAAAATGATAACAGGACATTAGAGCCATAATTAATCTTTTAGTACTTTTACTTTCGATACTTAAGTACATTTGAAGGCAAACACATTAGTACTTTTACTCAAGTGGAGTTCTAAAGGGAGGAACTTCTACTTTTACTGGAGTAATATTTTACATGATTTGTGTACTTTATCCACCCCTGCCATAAACATTTTAAGGGAGCTGCTGTATGCTGTCACAACTTGTAGTTTGTGAAGCTCCTAATGTGCTGCTCATTTCACAATAATAGCACTTACAGTTGTCTGGGGCAGATCTAGCAGAACAGAATCCTGTGACAGTGCCATGTTTACTGTCACTGAGCTCATCAGTATGACCCTCTACTGTCAGTGTTTGTCTATGGAGACTGCAAGACTATGACCTTAATTTTATCCACCCAGCAGTGGGTGTGGCTAAAACACCAGAACCCAATAATTAGGAGGGGTGTCCCGATACACTGTATGGACAAAAGTATCTAGTAAATGTTGGAGTGGGAGGTTGGGAGAGTTAGGAGAATTCCTGGTGGGCCGGTTACTGTGAGCTTCTGTATAAAGTCATGAATATAAGCACAAGAATGCTCAGACAAACTTGTTACATCCAAGTGTACATCTGCAATGATTTAGGGGTTAAACAAACAACTCTCACCTCACCACTGAGAATACAGATTAAATGAATCTGAAGTTAACGCTCTTATGAATCTGAAGTTAACTCTCTTATGAATCTGAAGTTAACTCTCTTATTCTCATTTGCCACTTTAAATTACGTAGAAGTTACATTCCAAAGCCTTTACAGGCTCTAGCATGTAACTGGACGACAGTGTTTGTTACTTTTTTGCATTACCAATGTAGCTGTTTTCATTCATGAATCGTATTAAGATGGACAGCAGCGGCAGGAATTACAAAAAAAAAACAAGACAAGAATGAAGAAGCTACTTAAGGAGGACGAGGACATATCAGAGCAGGTGGGCTTTAGGAAACGCTGACCTTAATTTACTTACTCTTCATTAATTTTTAGCATATTTACAGTCATGTTTGTCACATTTAAGATAAACCAAAACCTGGCGAAAGCGTTTATCACTAGCTGGCCACCTTGGTGTTCTCAGTGCAGCTAATAATAATAATAATAATTTAAAAAGACCAAGAAATGAAGATGACAAGCTGCAGTTTTTAGAAAATGTTATGTTGTATGAGGGCAGTGCTGTGTGTGTCTCATAACTCATGGTAGGAAAGAGGTCCCACTCCAATCCTGTATATAGTAATAAACCAGGGACTTTTTCAGGGTCTTTGCACTGGGGAAAAGTAGGCAGCTTTCTAGGACCCCCAAGTGCCTCAGGAAAATACACATTTGATATACTATACAAATAGATTTTAAATAACCTATTCCAAAATATGTCTAGAATTCTCAATCGCTGTTATGTGCAACTGTAGCAGTTATTTTCAGTCATTTCAACGCAGCCCTTGGTCATGGTTATAATGAATAACATTGTTATGTCATGATACAACAGCATGAAGATGGACTGGTGTGGAAAAGACAATACAGTGATAATCTACACTGTGGAGAGGATACTCTTCAGTGTGAATTCCTGGGTATTGAGAGTCAAGACAAGTCAACGTTTATTTATAAAGTGCTTTTTACAACTGGTGTTGTCACAAAGCAGCTTTATAGAAAAATCGGGGCCAGAGCCCCCATAAATGTCATCACTGGCAACAGTGGCAATAAAACCTCCCTAAGAACAAGAGAAAGAAACCTTGAGAGGAACCAAAAGGGGAACCCATCTTCCTCTGGTCGACACCGAATAGCAAACCATAACAGTTACATCAGGGGGTGGAGCCTTCTCATACAAAGCTCAAAACCGTTGGCATAATCTTCCTGTGCATGTTTGGGACTCAAACACAGCCTCAGTCTATAAGTCTAGGCTAAAAACGTGTTTAGTGGAGCTGTTGGTAATTAGTTTTCCCTGTCAGATAAAAGGTGCAGATCTAGAGGTTTATGTTAAACTGGGAGTGTTTGCTGTCGTCCCGCTGCTCTCACTCACTCACTCAGGTTTGTTGACAGTGGAGTGGAGGGACACCAACATTTCAGGGAGCCTCATGACTCTGTTACCTTTCTTTTTTCTCCCTCTTAGTAAATAGCAGTAATAACACAACCTGCCAGAGTGTCTGCTGCTCTGTTAACCCTGTAATCTGTGATCAGTCACTCCTAACAGAACTAACTCTGTTTTTCCTTTCTTTGCGGAGTTGAACAGCTGCCCATCCTGTGCGTCTGATGCTGTTGCTTCTTCTGCTTTGATTGGGTACCACTGCTCTCCAGCCTTCTGGACAACCACTGAGCTTGATGTTGTGCAACACTGCGCAAACTTTACCCTCATGAACTGACCCTCCTGATGATGCTGCTTCTGCATTTATTTTGTTAGTCATTACTCTAAATCTCAGCATTACCAGTTTGACAGAGTTCATGTTTTCATTAATCAGTGTTCTCTTATGAAGATATCCAACATGCATGATGCAAATACATCACACAACCATCAGAAATCCTGGTGGTGTCACCCAGTCCTGACTGCTAGCTACTGATCTATAAGGTAGACATAACCAGGCTAGCCTTAGTGTAACTCTGACCTCAAAACATACAACATAAAACATGGATCCTGCCTTTACCACAAAATGCAGTCAATAGGCAGGTTTTTTAACCTTTCAGCCACTTTCTCCACTGTCATGATTTCAAACAGTTACTACAGTTAAACTCATTCTCATCATTTGCTTTCTTAGGATTAATAAATTAAATAATGCATCATAGAAATTGTGATTTTCCATACTCAAAAGTATACAATTTCTATATATCAAGTATATTAAAGCCTTGTCAATACTTTGGGTCCAACTGAATTCAGAATTATCAGCCAACTGGAACACTCTGGAATTAGACCTCTGCATTTAACCCATCCGTGCAGTGAAACACCCACATATATGCACACTACTGAGCACACACACTAGGGGCAGTGAGCACACGTGCCCGGAGCAGTGGGCAGCCCTATCCAAGGCGCCTGGGTAGCAGTTGGTGTTAGGTGCCTTGCTTAAGGTCACTTCAGTCATGGACCGTCAGCCAAGGGGATCAAACCGGCAACCTTCCGGTCACAGGGTTGGTTCCCTAACCTCCAGCCCACGACTGTCCCTAACTGCACAATAGTCTTCTAAAAAAACTGTGCCAGTCTCATCAGCTTCAAAAAACAGGTTAAAACTCATCTACTCCCTCTGTGTGTTTGTGTTTTTTGCGACTTTCTTTGTAAATAAATAAATAAATAACAACATATCCTAAAAGAATGTTACAGACATCGGGCAGTGAATTCAGAACCATTTCCTGTAATAACTTAGAGCTTTTAGAAGTGGACGTCTGGTTCCTATCACCATCACTGTGAACATTTCTGACGCTAAGCTTTTCTAGAATAGGGCATTTCACACCAAACCACTCTGAATGACTCTGTTCACATCTTAACCACTTACTTATGCAGACAGTTTTGAAAAATCAGTGGGTTAAAATCCCCTTTAAGGTTCCAGGTGATCAGCTGTACAAATCCAATTGTGCCAGATCACTTGTGTTTTAGTTAGTAAACATGGTGGTTTTACATGGTTATTGTAGTTTTTCTGACTAATACAAAATAATAAATTGTAGCTTTAAAAGTAATAAATAAGGAATATTTTTCTGACTTACTTTTTGAATTGGCCAGCTAGCAAGGAAAGAAAAACAAGACAACATGCTCCCAACAGTTCACCTTAAAAACAGTTGTAGCTCCTCAAAAATCCTTCTACCTTCAAGATGCAGAGAATCCCAGTGAATCCCAGTGTAAAGACTACCACTCCACCACGGTAGGAGTGGGTAAACTTGTTTACAACATATACACTCTTAAAAAAAGATGGTTCTTCAGGGGTTCTTTAGTAAAGAAATGGTTCTATATAGAACAATGAACACTCAATGAACCTTTTGCATGACTAAAGGGTTCTTTGCACTGTGAAAGTATTGAGATTGATGAACATGCTGTAGATGGTTCCATGTAGAACCTTTTTTGAAAGGGTTCTCAATAGCACCAAAATGATTCCTTTGTAATGACATCATGATAGAAAAAGAACCCTTTTTGTTGTTATTGAAAGGGTCCTAAACAAGGTTTTATATAGAACCATCTACAATTACCAACAATCTAAAGAACCCTTTCACCATGCAAAAAACCTTTTAAGCATGAAAAGGTTCTATATAGAACTCTTAATGCAACCAGAATACAATGGATCTAAATACAACCATTCCCTTTGCCAAATAACCCTAGAAGAACCAAAGATTTTCTATATAGAACCTTTACTCACACTAAGGGTTCTTTGATCATTCATGGTTTTATGTAGAACTGTTTTCTTTACTCAAGAAACCTTGAAGAACAGATCTTTAAGTGTGTAGTAATAAAATTAGCCATTTCTGCCCGAATCTCCCTTTAATGGGAACGTCATTTATCAATTTTTACAAACAATAAAAATCAAAGCTAAAAAAAAAACTGCAAAAAAAGTGTTTTTTCTCCTAGCCTCTTGTTCTCCAGGGTATATTTTGGTTTGTCCATCTGAATTTTTGTGACCAAATGTAAGGCACATCATGCATTAAATAAATGTACATTTCTATTTTGTTTATTTATTTATTTAGTTTAAAATGCCCCCCCCCCCAAAAAAAATTAACATAACATGTGTTTTATGATCACATGTATTGCTAGATGCTTACAATTTACTGCTGAAAGCTGAAAATCTCAGATGCTCTTTGTGTTATTTTATAAAAGTAGTGTTTACAGAGTAGATCACTGAAGAGACGCCATCTGTTTATAGTTTATAGCCCAGATTTGTGGAGAAATGGCTTGACTTTCAGTAGAAAAACAAACTGAGTTCAGCTTCTTTTATTATAAGGGTTTAAAATGACATCACCATCTATTTGACTGGCAAGAAGAGTTACAGCCTCATACGACGCCCAGCTTCTGAATGTAGTTTATGAAATATGAACATTATGAAGAATATGACTAAGCATTTTGGAACCACCGGTGGTCTCAAGGAGTTGAAGAGGTTTACTGTGATCAATTATGCTACTTTTCTGTAAATGTTAAATGTTCTTTAACGTATTTTAATAAAGTCTTAGTATTTGCTTCTAGTAGGTTTGAAACAAATTATTTCCAAGTCTCTCTCTCTACCGCTCTCTCCCTCCACCTCCCCCCCTCTCTCTGTCTCTGAACTTCAATGCAGCATGGCTTAATCTCTCCTGTGACGGGAAAAAAACCCACTCAAAATCGCTGTTTAGGCCATTCGGTTAGAAATTAAGCGTCAAATTGAGCGTTTAAGTTAAGCCTCCTGCAGTCAGTACTCACCCATCACTACCGTTGCTTTCATGACCCTCATGGTGCGTACCCCAGTCTCCAGCGCTCACGCAGTCAGCACCTGTCAGAGTGGACAGCTCCGCTTCTCCGCTCCAACTAACACCGCCCCTGACCTGGCATGACGTCATGGCTCAGAGGCTTTTATCTGTCCCGCAATAAACGTGTTCAGGTGAAGACACTGTGGCGTTTCATAACAGTTTTATTAGCAGCGTTAAAGCACATCAGTGTGAACTGCAAGCGAGTATCTGAGTTCCAGGTGGGCAACAAGACCCCAGAGTAGAGTTCTACAGAGTAGAATAAAATACAGATGCATTGAAACAGACACTGGTATGAAGTATCAGCTGGTACCATGCCCATTTACTGGTGTCATAGGAGAATGAATGAGAAGTAAATTATTATTAGAAAGATATACTATATGGACAAAAAGTATTGGGACACCTACAGGAGCTTTTATGACTCCCATTCTGAATCCATAGGCATTAACATGGAGTTTGTCCCCCTTTTTACAGCTCTAACAGCTTCCACTTTTCTGGGACGCTTTCTATGGGATTTTGGAGAGTGTCTGTGGGAATTTTAACTCTTTCATCAAGAAGAGCATTTGTGAGGTCAGACACTGATATTGGATGATGCACTGGCACGCAGTCATGTTGGAACAGGAGGGGACCGTCCCCATACTACAAAGTTGGGAGCATGAAATTGTCCAAATGTCTTGGTGCTGAAGCACTAAGAGTTCATTTCACTGGAACTTAGGTTAAAGCAACCCCAGCCCATTATCCCTCCTCCACCAAACTTTATAGCTGGCACAGTGCAGTCAGGCAGGTAATGTTCTTCTGGCATTCTCAAAACCCATACTCGTCCATCAGACTGACAGATAAAGGTGATTCGTCACTCCAAAGAAACAGGTTTTGTGCTGATGTTGATGCCAGAGGAGGTTTGAACTCTGCAGTTATTGATCAGCAGAGCATTGGTGACTTTTATGCTCTATGCTCCGCAGGACTCTGTAACCCGCTTTGTAACTTTACATGGTCTGACACTTCCTGGCTGAGTTACTGTGATTCTTAAATGCTCCCACTTTTCAATAATACCACTCACAGTTGAGTGGGAATATCTATAACCCTACTTTGAAAAAACTGGGACGCCATGCAAAATGCAATGATTTGCAAATCATTTAAACCCTATGTTTTATTGAAAATAGTATAAATACAACATATCAGATGTTGACACTAAATAATTTTTATTGTTGTTTTTTTTTTTACAATACAAAGACCAACACAGACCAGGGCAAACACAGGGCTTATATGCTTGTATGCTGCCATCCAGACTATGTCTTTTTCAGGGAAGGCCTTGCTTATTTCAGCCAGAGAGTGCCAAACCACATTCTACACATACTATAACAACATTGCTCCGTATTAAAAGAGTCTGGGTAAATTGACCCGCCTGCAGTCCAGACCTGTCACCCGGTGAAAATACACACACAGATTGCATTGTGGTAGATTTTATACACCCATGGAAATGAGACTGAATGAAACACCTGAAAGATCAAGAGGTGTGTCCCAATACTTTTGTCAATGATTGGTGTGGATGGGACTTTTTGGGTAAAAACTGGGTAGCATTTTTGTAGTTTTGATTCAGAGCACTGTGAGCAGGAATTGAACTGCCAGCGTGACTGTTGATGGCCTGACACATTACTATGTGCCACTAGGAGGCGTAGACAAAAGGTAGAATAACATCTCTATGATTCAGGGGTTAAAAAAGGACGGGAAAGGGCAAACAAAAGGGACACTGAGACGGTGTACTCAAACAATGGCAGCCCAGGACCCAATAGTTTCTAGGTTTTTTTCAGCAGAGAAGGTTCAAAATGAAATAAAAAGATATCAGTAAACAAGACACTTAGAATTGAGTTTATTTCTCTTTTTCCCTTTACTTTGTGAGCTGTTAGTTCTTTTTCTCTTGAGCAGTTTTAGAACTGTTTCGTTTCTTTTCAAGACACACATACAAAAGTACTAGTACCAGTCATCCCTTTACAAAGGTGTGACACTGACTGCTGTTTGCCTTGGCCTTAAATGCAGAGGTCTACAGGTGTGCCTGGTTGGTGCTAATTAATCCATGGCCTCCTGGGAACTGGAGTTTCTCAGACTAATGTGCCTTTCCAATTGCTGTCCTCTGCTGGCAGCTGCTGGCACAAGCTTGACACTTACAGGTCTGTGTAATGCCTTGACAGTCAGACACAATGTTATTGGTCACTTTACACATCCTGCCTTGGCAAATTCCCACCAGGAACACACAATGCGATTATAGCCCATTTTTAGACATACACAATCTCTCCTACAACAATTTCTCTAATACAGATGAACACACATAGGCTAGCAAAACGGAGATCATTCTCAGCACTACAGTATCACTGATGTGGTGGTGTTGTGTTAGTGTGTGTTGCACTAATACGAGTAGATCAGGCACAGCAGTGCTGCTGGAGTTTTTAAACACCTCAGTGTCACTGCTGAACTGAGAATAGTTCCAGCCAAAAATATCCAGCCAACAGCGTCCTGTGACCATTGATGAAGGACTAGAGCATGACCAACACAAGATGTGCAGCAGCAGATGAGCTGTCGTCTCTGACTTTACATCTATAAGGTGGACCGACAAGGTAGGATGTGTCTAATAGAGCGGACAGTGTTTAAAAACTCCAGCAGCACTGCTGTGTCTGATCCACTCATACCAGCACAACACACACTAACATACCACCAACACGTCAGTGTCAATACAGTGCTGAGAAAGATCCACCACCCAAATAATACCTGCTTTGTAAGGATCCATGGGGTGCATGACCTCTGAAGAACAGTGTAAAAGAGGGCTAACAAAGTATCAGAGAAACAGATGGACTACAGTCTGTTACTGAAGTGCACCTATGTAGTAAGTGGAGGTGATAAAATGAACAATGAGCATAGAAACAAGGAGGTGGTCAGAATGTTATGCCTGATTCCAGTACCTTTCGCTGTTGTTTTTTTTTTTTTTTTTTGACATTGACTAAAGACGTGTCGGCAGTGTAATATAGTGCTGTCATCTTGAAATATGCTCTCCATTCATCATGTCTACAACCTTTAGCAGAAAAAATTCGAATTTCACCCAAAATAATTATTCATCTTTACGATTAAAACAATTTGATGTGATTGATGAAACACTTTAGCCAAATGATTGTATAAGGAGAATAATGTGCTGTAATTGGTAAGACGTCTGCAGATGGTCTACACTCCATATTTGTAATTGTCAAGCCTTGGACAAACTTGCAAACTGAAATGGATTACATTACCCAGACTCCTTTGGGAGATCATGTGACTTCTCAGCTTTCTCCTGACTCAGACTCTGAAACTGACTACATGACCCACAATACTACTGGGGATCACGTAAGGGGGACACTCAGGTGCCACATATCAGCGTTGTCAATTAAAAAGGGTCACCTTTGTTTAGGTATAACATGTTTAGCCCAGATAGGACATAAGCCCGAGCTTTAGTAGTAGTCATTGTGGGGAATTGATTCCTGGTGAAGTTATTGAGTGGTTGATCTGATTGGTTTGCTGCTTTATTGAACTTTCCCTGTTTATTCTCTCTCTGTTTTTGCTTGCCCCTTTTGTACTGTTGCCTTGGACTTTTGCTCTGTACTTTCTGGATCCTTTTTGCCCGTCTTTCGACCACGACTTCTGCCTTGCCCTTTTGTTTTGTTAGCCAGGTGTTACAACAACTATTGTGATCCTTATCCGCCTTTTGGTTTTGATCCATGCTTGTTGTTTGACTACGCTTCAGCCTTGTGAGAACAAAACCAGTCTTATCCATTTTATCCACATGCGTCTGGATTCTGCTGAATGGTTACAGTAATGTATAGTGTTTCTGCATTTATATAATATATAGCATGCAAGTTTAAAGACAGATGTTCACAGCAAAGCAGAGGGAAGCATTCATAATTACACTCTTTATTGCACCTTGTTTTTTTTTAAACAAACCATTGTTCTCATTTACATGGGCTTTTCAAACATAAACATAGAAATATATTGATGCCAGTTGCAACACTGCAGCCCATTTGATTTCAATTAAAACAACACATCAGCAGCAAATTGAATAATTTAAAGGACTAGTCCAGCATTTTTCAACCTGATCTTGACCTGCTGCATCTGTACCATATGATTAATTACTAAAGACCCTCATTTCTCTGTACTTAGAAAGCAAGAGAAAAGATTCTGCATCAAAGCACACAAATGTGAAAGCCTATGGGAACGTGTTTCTACCCATTTAACTTCACTCCAAGTCCGCAGGTTTCTTTTACAAATATATCACAATGACCATCCAGGGTAATTGACTGCATGCTACAGATACTGCACTATGCAAAAATCCTGTCAAAATAGCCATTAAGTCCAATTTATTTACGTCTCAGAGTCATTAAAAAAGCAGAAAACATATTCATAGAACATTTCACAGAAACCTCAGCCAAATATATTCAGTGAGTCACTTTTCTCCTTTATTCCAGCTTCTGTTCTTTTCAGGAGACTCACTTTCAGCTCCTCAAAGAATCTGCAGACATGCCTCTAAAGTTCAGTCTTAGAAGCTGGTTGATGATTTTCTGAAGTAATCAAACACATTCAGTGGTGCTGAGGTCTGGACTCTGGGGCTGTCAGTCCAATGTTCAGCTTCTTTGTTTGATGTGTCCGTCTCCTTTTCTTCTTGATCAGCTACACATCCTTTCAGACCTATAGTGCTGAGTCATCTTCTCACAGTGGAAGGATGGACAGAAACACCTGTCAACATTTTCAGATCTGAAGCAGCTTGTTTTTCTCCTCTCTCTCAAAGATGAAATCTTTAAGTGCTGTTTATCTGATGGGGGCAGTTTTGGTGTTGACCAGCTCTTCCGGATTTGTTGTTATGAGTCCTGTTTTCCTTTTAACTCCAGGTCTTTTGAAGTTTTTACACTCTGTCATTCTCCTTCCTGATGCAAGTGTTTCATATCATAACTAATCTCCTCAGAAAGATCTCCTTTGGCCATTTTAGCTGCACATGAGAAACATTATGGCAATAATATCTTTGGGAACAGCTTTTGTTTGGTTTTAAGGTAGGAAGAGTGCACAAAAGTAAAGAGCTGAAACTTGTAATTGGATTGAACTAGACTGTCACAAGCAGAAAATGCTAAACCAACTTCTAAGACTGAACTTTGGAGGTGTGTCTGCCGATTCTTTGAATAACTGAATGTGAGTCTCCTGAAAAGAATGGAAACTGGAATAAAGTTAAAGAATGGGTGCACTAAATACTGAAAAATCTGATGTTCTGCTAAATTTTGGTGGCGTTCACTTATTTTCTGTTGAATATACACTTAAATATACACAAACATACACCACTTTATTCTTGTTAATACTGGGTAGAGTCTCCCTTTGCTCTCAACACAGCCTCAATTCTTGGATTCCACAATGCTAAAAAACATTCCTTTGAAATTCTGGCCCATGTTGACATGACTGCATCTTTGCTGTGGATTTTAGTCACTTTAATGCTGCCCATTCTACCACATCCCAAAAATGTTCTACTGGATTCAGATCTATTGACTGGGAAGACCACTGAAGAACTCTAAACTTATTGTCAAGTATATGAAACCTTTTTTGAGATACTTTTGCTTTGTGACATGGTGCATTATCGTGCAGAAATGAGCTATTAGGTGATGGGGCCATGAGGGGATGCACATGGTCAGCAACAATAGTCAAACAGACTGTGACATTTAAGCGATGATTGATGGGCAAGTAACAGGCCTGAAGTGTTCCAAGAAAACATTCCCCACACCATTACACCATCTCCACCAGCCTGGACTGCTGGCAGGTTGGGCCCATGGATTCACATTGTTGGCACCAAATTCTGACCCTACTTTCTGTGTGCCTCAGCAGAAATCGAGACTCATTGGATCAGGCTACATTTTTCCTTCAGCCTTCAGCTGTCCAGTTTTCGTGAGCCTGCAGCCTCAGCTTTCTGTTCTAGGCTGACAGAAGTGGGACCCGACATGGTCTTCTGTTGTTGTAGCCCATCCACTTCAAGTTTCAGCATGATGTACATTCTGAGATGCTTTTCTGCTCACCACCATTGGTTATCTGAGTAACTGTAGCCTTTCTGTTAGCTTGAACCAGTCTGGCCATTCTCCACTGACCTTTCTAATCAACAAGGTGTTAATAGAAATATTCAAACCAAGGATGGTTGATGCAAACATTACTGAAGCTGCTGGCCTGTATCTGCATGATTTTATGCACTGCACTGCTGCAACATGCATGCGTAAAGAATATTATAAATGCATAAATGTCTAGATGTAGAGGTGTCCCTAATAAAGTTCTCGGTGAGTGTGTTTCCTGCTTTTTGAAACTGAAAAATTAATAACTTTTACTTAATGGCTGCTTTGACTGGAAACTGAACAGTGTGGCAGAGATCATGCTGCAAAACACTGGTGAACATATGCAAAGAAAAAGCAACACCAAGACCTTAAAGTCAAATATTATGCAACAATGTTCTCCAATCTGCATCTGCCATTAAAGTTTAGTCCCGTTCCACCAGGAGCAAGTCTACAGTCACCACGAATAACAACAAGATTTCATAGCAAGCACCTGAGAAGGAAAGTGAACAACGATGCACAATCACGAAAGCAAGTCTGTGTTCAAGTGTTCACATTCATGAGGGCCTCCAAAGCAGAAGGAAGGCTCTCCGATCCTGGAGCCTTCCTGAGATGAAACCCTGGTCCTTAAATGTGACTTGACAAATACGTATAGACGCTAAGCAAATCTCTCTTGGCATAACAAACGAGCGCCACTGAGTCAGCAAATGAATAATACAAACTCCAGTGGAGTCTCATATGAAAGAGCCGCAGAGGTGCTGTTTCTTCTCTCGTATAAGAAAGAAAATTTTGTCTGCAGCAATTTGTGGAAGAGATCCAGACGTTCCCTTTCGGTTTGCCTCCATTGTTGGGGCAGTTGTGGGCTGGAGGTTAGGGAACCAGCTCAGTGACCGGAAGGTTGCCGGTTTGATCCCCTCGGCTGACAATCCATGACTAAAGCGCCCTTGAGCAAGGCACCTAACCCCCAATTGCTCCCTGGGTACCGTGGATAGGGCTGCCCACTGCTCCAGGCAAGTGTGCTCACTGCCCCCTAGTGTGAGTGTTCACTAGTGTGCATGTATGTGGGTGTTTCACTGCATGGACAGGTTAAATGCAGAGGTCTAATTTCACAGTGTGCAAGCACAGTGACAAATACTTCTTCTTCTATTCTATCAGACTGAGCAGAAACAGTTGCAGACTGCTAATGAGAGGATGGAACGCTGTTTTCATTTTGCTAGGTTTCACGAATGACCCACCGTCTCCGTGTGGTGACACCAATGACATTGGAAAGCATCTGCTGCTGCTTGCACCACTATTTGGTTGCACTCTCTTTAGTAGCCCCTTAAGTTCTAGGTCTTAACCAGGTAACTGTGGAGTATAAACTCCAAAGTACTATACACTTAAAAAAAGATGGTTCTTTAAGGGTTCTATAGTAAAGAAAGGGTTCTATAGTAAAGAAGGTTCTATATACCATGGACCATAAGCACTCAAAGAACCCTTTTTATGATTAAATGGTTCTTCAGGATGATGGAGAATGAGCTGTAGATGATTTCTATACAGAAGCATTTCAAAAAAGGGTTCTAAAGAGCGCCAAAAAGGGTTCTTCTGTTGTGACGATGTCAAGCTTGTACCAATAGAAGAACCCTTTTGAGTGCTAAGTAGAACTCTTTGTTGTTCATGGCTCTATATAGATTCATTTTCTTCACTAAAAAACCCTTAAAGGACCATATGTAGATAATTATTCCATGCTCCAAGGCTCACACTGAAATGCTAATAGGTTCTAGGTATTATGAATGCTTAAGGGTAAGGTAGTTTCTCCTCAGTGCCATATGGTTCTTTCGGGTGAAAAGTCCAGGGTAATATAGACGTGTGCAAAAGTTATCTATTATTAACTAAATTTACACATAGAGAACATATATCTGCACATTTTAATGCATAGTTCCCCCACCTCCCCCCCAAATTTAACAAATAGGAAAAAGAAAACCATAAAATGTGGCCTGTGCAAAAGTAATGACACCTTATATATTTTATGTTAATTATGCTAAATTCCAAAATTGAATAAAAATTGTGCACTACTTTTTGCAGCAAAATGCCACGTTTAAGTGTCTTGACTGTAGAACATAAAATAAATGTAACAACACAGAAAAAAAAAGAAAGGAAAAAGTATTTTGGTCAGCCTGAATTTAGTTTCCATGCATCACATGGTTGGAGTTTCATGGTATAACATCATAGTTGGAAGTCCCTTCCCTCTGATTTAAAAGGTTTGACAGCCATTGGTCTATGTTTGGAAAAAAAAAAAAATCTACTGGACTCTCAAATGTGTAAACATAATGATTAAATATACTGTACGGTTTGTACTCTGGAAACTGGTTGTTTTTGCATATGCATATATTTTTTATGGGTGTTGAATAATGTGTACTCAAACTAAGCACTTTTAAACGTTGCCTTATGATTCTTTCATGCCTATGCGAGAAGCATTGTTTATTTCAACACTAACATCAACCTACTCACAAACTTAAGATAAAAAATGGCCATTTGACTAAATCTACCTCATTTGCATTATGGAACAAGGATGTTAATTAATTGTTTATTGTTAAAACCTTTGCATTCGACTGTGAAAAGATTGTAAACGAGCAAAGTAAGAAGAAGTCTTAGATATTATATGCAAAACTGAATCTGGGAAGTAAAAGAAAGCAGTGATTTTTATGATGGTTTTACTGAGATCTTATCATTTACTTCAGGAAACTATCGCTGTGCTGTCACTTTGTCACATGTTCCAGTCCAGTTCCAACAGCTAATTAGCAAGGCCTTCATGAACTGAATTCAGAGCGTTAGATGAGGGTTAAACACTGATCTCCACAGCACTTTGGCCCCCAGTTGGTCCCCAGTTTGACATGCCTGCCTTAGGACATATATCTTTCCTCTTCTTGGAGGAGTTTCTGATTTACTTTCCTGCTTATACATGTGACATTAGTACCGCCTCGTTACTAGAAATATTAATGAGATATGTTATTGTCATTTATCAGTTTAGTAGCTAGAACCTGTTAGCCACTTTAGTGGAACATAGTTAGACTGTCTTGGTACTTACCATCATTTTACCATAAATATCGGCACAGAACTTTAGGGACCAAACACAAAGCACTTAATTAATTGCTAGAACCTTTTGGGCATTTCAGGGTTCTACAGCAGTCCAGAGAGGCCATAAGGTGGTTATAATTTTCCTGATTGTTATTTGGGATAACAAGTTGATTATCTTGTTATCTCAAGATAACAAAGTTGTGATCTTGAGATAACAAAGTGGTTGTCTTGAAATAATGAGCTAGTTACCTTGTTATGTTGAGATAACAAAAGTTGTTAGAAAAAGTTGTAGATAATTTAATTATCGTTTAATCTCACGATAACAAGTTATCTTATGATCTCAAGATAAAGTTGTTTTCTCAAAATAATGAGTCAGTTATCTTGTTATCTCACAATAACAAAACTGTTATTCATGAATAACACGTTAAGTATGTTATAATCTTGAGCTAAATATCTTGTGATCTCGAGAAACAGCTTTTAAAAATCTTTAAATACTCATAATCATAATCTCTAACAAAAGTTTTTATCTGAACAAAAGTAGTTAATTAACATGTATCTCAAGAAGCAAAGTTACAAGATAATATTGTAATCGTGTGATCTCAAGATAACATCTTTGTCACAAGATAATTAACTCATTATCTCAAGATAACAATCCAGCAAATTATTGCAACAGCTAATGGCCTCTCTGGATTCTGCAGTGTTCAGTGTTACCCATAACAATTCATTAGTACTTGTTTGTAACCTCAAAGTTACCATTTGATACTTAAACTTTAAAAGAAATTGTTACTATTTCCTTCACAATTAAGCTGCACACAGAGTCACTGGTTCACTTTCTGTCAGCACTGTTGTATCCAGTTTATTCGTCTGCTGTTGTTTTCTCATCACTAACTGAGCAAGACAGACACAAAAGAATATCAGAGCCATGTCAGGATTCTGTAAACATCATTTCTGTGGATTATCCTGCTCATCACTCCCTCCCGCAGTAGAGTAGCAGTGAACTGAATATAAAATCCCTTGGCTTTGAGAGAACAAATGCAATCCTGCTTGTCACTTGTACCCGTCTTGGCGACAGAATGTCATTTTCAGTGTGTGTGGGTAATTCTCTGGATCTGACAGGTCTTTGTTGAAGCCCTCAGTGCATTCCAAAGGGTTAGTCAGAGCACAAAGGGGGTCTTTGAAATTTTCCCTAGTTGTGCTTTGTCCTCTAATAAGCGGTCATGGCCAGTGAAGTGGCACGCTGCGAGGATTAGCTCTCCTGGGTCAGAGCTACACGACCTGGTCCGAAATACGTGAGACGTTGTCAAAATGGCTGACTTGTGTGGACAGGGATTTGTGGCTGTCTGTGCTCATCTTGGCCCTCACCCGCTCCTTCTTCTCACCTCCGCCCGAACAGTGGCAGGTGAATGCTGCTTTGAACTCCTCTCGAAATTTACCTGTGCGACAGAACACAGCATAAACATCACTGCAGGTGACTGCAGTTTTTTGTTTATTCAATTTGAATTTTTTCTCTTGCACACTCTCAGAAGCAAAGGTACTAGACTGTTACTGGGGTGGAACCTCAGGGGGTCCATTTCAGTACCTATAGTCAGGGATCATAACTGAACCATAATCCACTGAACTGATATGTTCTAAGCTGTACTGACTCCACACACACCGTCTCGCCTCCAGGCTTTTATTCTACTGTTCTGTTTTAAAACATTCGGTTATGAAAAGGTACAAATACGAACTTTTCACCTGGAAAAACTGATTTAAGGTTCACAAACTGACCTTAGAACCACTGCTGTAGTTTTGAGGGAACATTTACACTGTTTGTACCTTGATGGATGAAAAATCTCCCTGCACAAAACCTTTATTTCTAGCAGTGCAGCACAAATGATTCTGTTAAGAGTGTAGATTCTAAGATTTTAGTCTGTATATTTGTGCTGTGTTATTTTTGATTTGAATTTGACAAATTGTTATTGTCGTTGTTAACCTGCACAATCTTCTTTATTGTGGAAAAGCCATCATTTACATTTTGTAAAGTTTTCTGTCATTTCTTGACACTGAAACAGAAGCACAGATTAGTGAATACACAGTGAATACACAATGTAAATTGACTGTAGTTCGTTATGTAACTTGCTGTGCAATCAAATAGGTAATTAATTACATTTAAAGAGCAAATCTGAAGTAATAACTCGACATGTAAGGGTTAACCTTAGGTACATACTGAGGCTTATTATTCAGTGACTACAAGGACTGCAATGCAAATTAATGGAGTTTTTCTCAGGTTATAGAAGTGTGTAATAAAACATGGTTTGGTAAGGTGTTAATTATTATTTAATAACTAATCTGAACTATGTTATGCTGAAATAACGAGTTATCTTCTTATCTCAAGATATAGTTTAGTTATTTTGTTATCCCGCAATAACAAAAGCTGTCATCTTGACATAACAAGTTAATAATCTGGTTGTCTCAAGATAAAGTTTTGTCTTTTAAATGATGACTCTGCATTTCAGTTTTCTTTGATTCAGCAAAGTGTGGTGGTGGCAGGTTTTACAGACACCAAGAAAACTGTCTTGCAACTTTGAATCGTTCCACAGCTTCCAGCTGTGAAATTCCAGATATCTAGCTTTCAAAATATAGCTTGGATGGAAAATCTTACAGCTAAGCTTAACAAGGCAAAAAAGAAAACAATAAGAAACTGGGAGAATTTATAAGAGTCTATTCAAGAAATTTAGGTTTCAATATGTTCAAAATATTCAAAATGTTATGTGATGATGCTGTTTAGTTGTATTTTTCATTTGTGTCTATTCCTAAAATGTATGTCACCGTCCTGCCTTGTTACCTGAAGATAAAATTTTTATCTTGAAATAAGTGAGTTATCTTGTGATAACAAAATTTGTTATCTTGAGATAATAAGGTGATTTTCTTGTGATTTCAAGACAACAAAGTGGTTTATCTTGTGAGCTCAATTTTGAGATTACAAGATGAACAAAATTATATTTCAAAAATAGTTCATGGCCTCTCTTGACTTCCATACTTAAGTGGTTAAAAATCTAATTTTAACAGCAAATTTGTTGAAACCAATCCTACGGAGCCCGCTGTTGACATCATGTATAAATAAAATAATGCATGACCATGACTTAGCAAGGCTTGGCAATGAGATGATCTAGTAAGTAATGATCTAGTAATGCATGGGAACGAGATCCTAATGCATGGCCAGAACTTAGTAAGGCGTGGGAACGAGATCATGGCTTCCTAAGTCATGGCCACGACAAAATCAACTCATTTCCATGCCTTACTAAGTTGTAGCCACACATTCTCCCAAGATAACATTCTCCTATGTTAATAATGTGTGGCCATGCATTATTTTTATGAACACAGGATGTCACCATTGGGGCCCCAAACAATCCTTAATATCAATATCAATACCATTTCTTTCATAACCAATGGACAGTGGTATAGAAAAGCATGTGAATACACTTCATATCTTTCCTGTTCTCTCTTTAATGGCTATAGTCAAAGCAGGTTTCACAATATCAATACAATAAAAAAAATAAAGAATAATCATTTTATCAAGTCTCATAAAATGAATTAACATTTTTCTCATGGTGTTGCCAGTTCACACCAAAACTGTCTTTTATATTTCACAATACATTGTACCACTTTGCATTACTATAACAAATATCCAATATCATATTGTAACATTTGACATTATAGTTAATGGGTTTATTACATACTAAGTGTTACTATTCAGTAACTAAAGGGACTCTAATGCAAACTGGCTGAGCTACTTGCAGGTCATAGAACTGTATAATACAATTTCAGGTCTGCTGGTGTGCATTGGCCATTTAAGGGTTTAAGGGGCATTTTATTATATTTACATTGCTAGTGGTACCAGAGCATCTCTGACTAATATGACATGTTAAAATGCATTAATGATGAACCGTCTTCAAAAAGGCGTGAACATCACAGATGTGTCTGGGTCATAATGTTGGCTCTTATCAGAGTTGCACAGCAGGGGCAGAAAGAGAATATTATTAATATTAACCAGGCTGATTAATTATTAATTCAGACGAGCTTGTTGTGAAACAAAAGGTGGGCGAATGAGTGGAGAACAATGGCCATTTAAAGGCTTTGAAGTCTCATTTTGGAAGTAGCTGCCAGAGCTGGTTGAGAAATGTGGGCTCCGGCGATGCCTCTGTGTGTCCAGCAGATGGAGAAAATGCCACATAGGGAGGCCAGCTAGAGCACATGGCTCGGACACTTACCGCTGAGGAAATTATAGATGATGGGATTGGCCGCACTGTTGGCGTATATAAGCCAGTGGGAGAAGGTGAACCAGGCATAGACTGTCTCTCTGTTGTTTGTGTTTTTGAAGGCGCCAAACACTCTGAAAAGGAGAGATGGACGAGAATACAAATACAATTTAAGGACAACTACAACTTCAGGACAAGGCTTATGAAAAAGAGACACAAGAAATATTACATTCACTTCAAAAGACTTTCAGTTTAATTTTTTTATAAGACAATAATGTATTTTGGCTGTCAGAAAAAAAAAACTTTAGAATGTTTTATAATGAATGGAGAGATTTGAAAAATTACTTTTTACTTTAACATACAGTGAAAGTTTATAATGTTTCTTTCCTTCTCCTTTAAAGTCACTTTTTGGATTTTTTTATTTTTTGGCCAGATCTACAATGTAGGTGACCTGGGCAACAGCCCAGGGGCACTCAAAGGCCAGGGCCACCAAACTTCTTATATATTTACATTCAGTTTGTTTCAAATCAAACTGGAAAGATATCGTTTTAGAGGAGCAGCATACTCATGGCTCAAGAGTTACCTTTATAATAGATATCAATATGTACAAATAAATAATATCAAGACGAAAATAGTGAAAGTTACTTGTGGAGTGCCACATTGTTCAGTGTTAGGACCCATATTGTTTACACTGTATATAAATGATATCTTCTAAAATTTGTTTTATTTGCTGATGATACTAATATCCTGGGCATCACAGGGGCCAGAACAACGGGTGGTGAGCATGGTGTGAGCCCATTGAAGTGGGATGCAGAAGGTTTGCTGGCCTGTCTGTCTGCAGGGCCTACAATATCCTGGGCATCACAGGGGCCAGTAAGCGAAGGAAGCTACTGAGGCAGCAGAAGTCGCCTCAAGGTGGCTGTGGATAAGGAGAGGAGAACCATGGGTGGGGTAGCGTTACCTGGACACAAGCTGGGGCCTGATCAACCCCAGATGGGTTGCCTGGGTGAGAGTGTATGACGTTTGAAAGACCCAAAACACTACATGACCCCAGGTAACATCACTGATGATGTGTCCAGGTTGCATCAAGCTGAGGTATGTTACAAGCTTCTGTCTGGAACAACCAGTGACAATCAGGAATAGACTGATTGACAACCAAGAATAGAGTGGTGGCAGCTGGAGAGACAGCGGACAGCCCGGAGAGACAGCATTGGGGTAGCGAGGGTTAGCAGCCCGATCTGCCTCTTCTGAGAGGAAGAACCCACTTACAAGCTACAGATCAACTTACGGAGTCATACCCCCAGGGATCTCCAAGAGGGTGGGAGAATGAGGATCCAACTTGGACAGACCAAAGGACACTGACACACAGCGATGAAAACACGACGACGAGTGCACAATGCTTTTGTGGCAAAGTGTGCAAAAATCCACATGGCCTGAAAATTCATCAGGCCAAGATGAGATGCGTGCAGACAGTACCTACAGCACAGCGCTCAGGGAACACTCCTGGTGAGTCGCAGGAGGAGCTAGGCAGAGAGCCAAACCACAGCTCCCAAAACCTCCAAGTGACACAAACTCCAAACCCATGCAGAACATCAGAACATCGTTGGGTAAAATGGCCCCAAGCTAACAAGGAGAAAGAGTGGCTCCAGTTTGACGAAAACGCCAACACCATCATGGAAGCAATAGCCAAGGGTGACGCTGATCAATGCCTCCAGAATATGACCACCATCATCATTGGCTTAGCAGCTGAGAGATTTGGACTGGAGGAGAAGAGGGCAGGGAACCTCCCCTACACCTTGAACAACAGGGCGAACAAGATCCACCAGCTTAGGCAAGAGCTGAAGAGCCTGAGGAGGAGGTTCAAGAAGGCAATGGAGGAGGAGAGAGGACCTCTAGCAGAGCTGCGCAACATCCTCCACAAGAAGCTCATGACTCTGAGGAGAGCAGAGTGGCACCAGAGAAGGAGGAAAGAGAGGGACAGGAAGTGGCCTGCCTTCATAGCAAATCCCTTTGGGTTCACAAAGCAGCTGCTGGGGAAGAAGCAGAATGGCCAGCTGACCTGCTCCAAAGCTGAGATCGATCGCCACCTCAGAGACACCCTCCATGACAGATCAAGGGAGCAAGATCTGGGCCATTGCCAGCACCTGATTGATCCACCTGCACCAATTCTGGACTTCGATGGGAAGGAGCCCAGCTGGAAGGAGATCCAGGAGGTGATCAAGAAGGCCAGAGCAAGCTCAGCCCCAGGACCAAGTGGGGTACCTTACAGGGTTTACAAGAACTGCCTGAAGCTACTTCACAGGCTCTGGAAGATCCTGAAGGTCATATGGATTATTATTGCAATATTATATAAAACTAAAGATATCTTAAATCAAAGTTTACTCTATACACTGTTCTGTCGTAGTTCCATACATGACCTACTGTGTGGAGATATGGGGGAACACATATAAAACCAACACCAAACCTATTTTCATGCTACAGAAGAAAGCCATACGAATTAGATTAGATCAGATTATTATGAACCTATTATGCATTATTTATTAAATTACATGCTTTAAAATTCAGTGATCTAGTTGACCTTCAAACTGCAAGACAATGTACGAAGCAAAAAACACTTTACTACCAAACTGTATTCAGAAGCTGTTTGCAATTAAAGACAGAAAATATTAACTATGGGGAACACATATAGTATATTGACAAAAGTGTTCACTCACCCATCCAAATAATTTAATTCTGGTGTTCCAATCAATTCCATGGCTACAGGTCTATAAAACCAAGCCCCTAGGCCTGCAGACTGCTTCTACAAACATTAGTGAAATAATGGGTCGCTCAGGAAATCAGTGAATTCCAGCGTGGTGCCGTGATCGGACGCCACCTGTGCAGCAAGTCCAGTCGTGAAATTTCCTCACTACTAAATATCCCACAGTCAACTGTCAGTGGTATTATGACAAAGTGGAAGCGACTGGGAATGACAGCAACTCAGCCACGAAGTGGTCGGCCACGTAAAATGACAGCGGATGCTGAGACGCATAGCGCGCAGAAGTCGCCACTTTTCTGGGTTTTCTGGGTTTCCATGGCCAAGCAGCTGCATCCAAGCCTTACATCACCAAGCGCAATGCAAAGCGTGGAATGCACTGGTGTAAAGCACCACCACTGGACACTAGAGCGGTGGAGATATGTTTTCTGGAGTGACAAATCACACTTCTCCGTCTGCCAATCCGATGGATCAGTCTGGGTTTGCCGGTTGCTAGGAGAACAGTACTTGTCTGACTGCATTGTGCCAAGTGTAAAGTTTGGTGGAGGGGGGATTATGTGCGGTTGTTTTTCAGGAGTTGGGCTCAGCCCCTTAGTTCCAGTGAAAGGATGTATAAAACCAAGCACCTAGGCATGCAAAGGAACTCTTAATGCTTCAGCACCAAAAGATTTTGGACAATTTAATTCTCCCAACTTTGTGGGAACAGTTTGGGGATGGCTGCTTCCTGTTCCAACATGACTGCCCACCAGTGCACAAGGCAAGTTTGGTGTGGAAGAACTTGACTGGCCTGCACAGAGTCCTGACCTGAACCTGATAGAACACCTTTGGGATGAATTAGAGCAGAGACTGCTAGCCAGGCCTTCTCATCCAACATCAGTGTCTGACCTCACAAATGTGTTTCTGGAAGAGTGGTCGAAAAATTCCCTTAAACACACTCCTCACCCTTGTGGAAAGCCTTCCCAAAAGAGTTGAAGCTGTTATAGCTGCAAAAGGTGGGCTGACATTATTTTAAACCCTATGGATTAAGAATGGGATGTCAGTCAAGTTCATATGTGTGTGAAAGCAGATGAGCAAATACTATGTATAAAATAATATATATAAAAATACATTTATATCTGTCAAAGGATGTATGTTTGTGGAATAATTTTAATAAGGAACTAAGAATATGTAGCTCACTTTGCATTAAAAAAAAACATTTAAAAAAGGGTGGGAAGCACTTATAAAACTGAGGAATGATCACTATTATGTATGAAATGTTCTGAAATGTTGATTTTCTTTCTTTTGTTATGTCCATTAATTTTATACGTATAAATTTTACTTTCATTTTTGTGTTCACTATTATTATTTTTGTTTATTTTATTTTTATAGGTGTAAACAACTTGTTAAACCAAAATACAGTAATAAAGAAAAATCTATATGTCCATTTGTCCAATAATCCATCTGTAAACCTCCAATAAACGTTCAATAAGTGTTGCATGTGATATGCACCACTGCATTGTCAGTGGCATAGTACTTATGCAATTTTACTACTCATTTTTGTACTGCTGATCATATGTGTATTGTTGTTTTAGCATATTTTTTATTAATTATCTTTACTTCTTCCATTTTTGCATCTATAAATATCTATCTATCTATCTATCTATCTATCTATCTATCTATCTATCTAGCTAGCTAGCTAGCTAGCTAGCTAGCTAGCTATCTAGAGTCTGATTATGACAGGTAGAGGAAAAAAGAAGTCAACCCCCTCCCCTGCCACTGTTTTCCATTCCTAAGACTAAGAACTAACCCAAACCTGCTTAGACTATGACTGGTATTAACAGTGAGTGACGTATCTAAAACGTCCAGAAAGGCTAGAGTGATGTTTTTCTCATAAATTTGGTTCTACTCATTTTTAATCAAAATCTGATTGGCTGATTCCTTTGTTAGTTCCTAATTATACTGGTGAGAGGCCCTCAGTCCAGCTCCTGAAGTCCTAACCAATGGGAGAGCTTGCTTGGCTGTATCTACGTAGATACCACAGAAAAAAACTATTCTGATTGGGCTGTTATTCTGCAAACGACATACAATTTACCAGCAAAAGTTAAAAACCAAGCCTGCAGAGTACCTCTTCATGATGTTGAGGACACTGATAGGGAGGTAACAGAGGGCAAAGACGAAGAGCACCACCATCAGCATGCGCGCTGTCTTCCGCCGTGCCTTCACCTGCTTGATCTCGGCCGTCACCGCACTGGTCCTGACCTTAACCGACTCCCCGGGGCCTGCAGTCTGAGCTGAGCACTGCAGGGACTTCCACTTCCTCTGCAGCACTGACGACGTCCCAGGAATCTTAGCAGAGACATACCAGTATAATTTAGACTGGTGCCTACTTTAAACTGCTGTGGTATTAGAGTCATCATACTTTTAACGCCCAGCTCTGAAGAGACTGATTTAGAAAGTTTTATCACTCTAGTTTAAGAATGTTAGAAGGAGTAAAACACATTCAGTTATCCTAATTTCTCAGCTTGACATTTGAAAAAAGTCAGAAGTTTGCACAGAGTGTTGCGGGATAGTGAACACTTTTAAGCAGGGGTACCCAATCACGATTGAACAGTCGATCGGACCCTCATTCAAACAGGCTATCAAACTTAATCACTTTCTTACGGCTTTTGGTGGTGGGCAGGTCAACATGATTAACCGATGAGAAATGTGGCCACTGTCTCTTTAATTCACTGCTAGCTACTGTAGCTACACCACAGCCATCTAAAGCACTGCTGTGAGTTTGTCTCTCTAGCGATTTAGAAAGTTTTCATTTATCAGTATCCAGTTTGTGATACGCCATTTTTGCATTTTCCTTTTGTAACCTACACGGAGTCTTTCAGAGGATGAGTGTAAGATCGAGGCACAAAGAAACCGAAAACTTACCTCCTTCATGCAGAGTGGGAGGAGGGCTAATTTTTACAGTGTCAAACTCCAAATACATGTTTGATTTGCCAAGTATTCCTCACACTTTCAAAGAAGGGTAACGTTGAGAGGCTTTTACAAACTATACATCAAAACTATGGCAATGAATCCTTAAAAATCCCAAGAAGAAAAAATTGTCCAGACTGCACAAACTTGGCTGACACCACTCAGTGCAAATCATCAGAATAAGGTTAGTGTGAATTTTCAGTCATTTGCCTTGTAATGCTGAATATTAACCTGTTATTACCTGGAGTATATTTTGGTTTGTCCATCTGAACCAAATCGGAAGGGAAATTATTCAGTAACAGCCTGAAATAAATGCAAATTTTTATTTTATTTATTTATTTATTTATTTATTTATTTATTTATTTATATTTTTTAAAAGCACCCCTCAAATTAACAGAACATGTGTTTTATGATCACACATATTCCTATATGCTTACAATTTACTGCTGAAAGCCAAAAATCTCAGACGCTCTTTGTGTTATTTTATAAAAGTAATTTTTACAGAGGAGATCACTGAAGAGATGCCATCTGTTTATAGTTTATAGCCCAGATTTGTGGAAAAACAGGTCGACTTTCAGTAGAAAAAAACAGCTTCGTTTATTATAAGGGTTTAAAATGAAATCACCACCTATTTGACTGGAAAGAAGATGTTACAGCCTCATACGACGCCCACCTTCTGAAGGAGTTTAAAGGGTTAATACAGGCATATACAGTGACTTCATGCAAATGACATGCCAATTGATGGAAATCACCTGCCAGAAGGAAAACTGGATCTATGGCAACCAAATCACAGCTGTAAATTGCATTAACAAAGTCGTTCCAGAGTGGACTCTAGTGATCTCTTTCATTAAAAACTGTCTATAATATTCTTCATTGTCTTTCTCACTGGATGATCATGAACTGGGCTTGACAAGTACTATGTATGGTATTAAGGCCTTCACACACTGAGTGCACCTATTTGCGTAATTTATTCAGACAACAACTCACTCAGACACAGACTGACTCAATCAATCGATCAATCACGGTTGTCTGAGCCATTGGCATGGCAACAAGCAAGGTAACGGAGAGGCTGTGTCAAAGAAACTACAACTTTTTGACAAATGTCAAAAGAATTACTTTGCCCTCTGCTTTGTCATGAGCACACTTCAAGGGTTCTTTAGTAAAGAAGATGGTTTTATATAGAACCATGAACACTCAAAGACCTCCTTGTGTGATTAAAGGTTCTCTGCATGGTGAAATGGTTCTTCAGATTGATGAAGAATGTCCTGTAGATGATTCTATATAGCACCTTTTTGAAAATGGTTCTTTAAAGCATCAAGAAAGGTTCTTCAGTTGTTACGATGCCAAGCTTGTACATTGTAATAAATGACTCATTAATTAACCCAAAAAATATACTTAATGTGGTAACAAGTACACTATATTTCCAAAAGTATTCACTCACCCATCCAAATCATTGAATTCAGGTGTTTCAATTGCTTTCATGGCCACAGATGTATAAAACCAAGCACCTAGGCATGCAAAGGAACTCTTAATCCTTCAGCACCAGGAGATTTTGGACAATTTTATTCTGCCAACTTTGTGGGAACAGTTTGGGGACGGCCCCTTCCTCTTCCAACATGACTTCGCACCAGTGCACATAAAGACATGGATGAGCGAGTTTGGTGTGGAAGACCTTGACTGGCCTGCACAGAGTCCTGACCTGAACCTGATAGAACACCTTTGGGATGAATTAGAGTGGAGACTGTGAGCCAGGCCTTCTCGTCCAACATCAGCGTCTGACCTCACAAATGCCCTTCTGGAAGAACGGTCAAAAATTCCTATAAACACACTCCTAAACCTTGTGGAAAGCCTTCCCAGAGGAGTTGAAGCTGATGTAACTGCAAAGGGTGGGCCGTCATCATATTAAACCCTATGGATTAAGAATGGGATGTTGCTCAAGCTCATAAGCGTGTGAAGCCACATGAGCAAATACTTCTGGAAATATAGTGTAAATTAACTAGTTCAACCAAAATTAACACTTTGAATCAATGATTATTTTAATCAATATAATATTTTGAGTTGAATGTAACTAGTTTAGCTGTTTGTTGCTACATTAAGTATTTTCATCAAGTTAATCTGATGAGCCATTTTTCAAAGTGTAACAATAAAAGAACTATTTTTGATCCTTATAAAGAACCTTTTTCCAAAAGGTTCTATACTGAACCATATTCAACACATTATTCATCAATCTGAAGATCCATTTCATGATGCAAGGAACCCTTTAATCATACAAAGGGTACTTTTAAGGGTTCATGGTTCTATATAGAACCATTGCCTTTACTACTACTTGACATAGTTTTAGCTCCTGAATGAAGCAATGAATCCCTCTCCACTGTTTGCCTGTTTTGTGAGGATCAAAATAAATCTTTCTGCACTTGAAGTTTCTTTCTGCTTGCTTGTTCATTATTTGCACAACTGTGTACAGTTTTGATGCAGAAAAAATTGTGTCATTTATTCATAAGGCCTTCAATGTGTCAATGTGCCTTAATACCCTTTAAATAGTATTTCAGTAGTTCATTTGGAGTGACCACATGTCCACTTTTCCTGGGAAAAAGGGATAAAAAAATTTGTCTAGTCAGGGATTCTTTATTCTACATGTCTACAATTCTGCTTCACCTTCATGTTGACATTTGTTTTCTACACTCCAATCAGAGAACTTGTACAGAGGAGAATTTACATTCTGTAATGTCTTCCCAGTTTCTCAAACACTAGAGGGCGCTCCCAAGCGAGTCCAAAATGAATGGGTTGAGATGGAGCATTTGAGCAAAATAGTACTTCATAAATGCTCAAGCATTCTAAATGTAAAATAATACATTCATTTCCAGCATAAAATATTTTAACACAGTGAGCGCGAACAGCGAATGAGCTGCTCCGCTCGCCAACCAATCAGCACTCAGCAGCAGTAATGCTAGCCCAGTACTGCCCAAAATCCATTTGCTGTAGAAAAAATGAAACATACAGGTGAGTTGTCTTTGTTTTTCTAGTGAAACACATCCTTCTACTGTCTAACAGTAAAGGAAAGTTCTGGGCGAGTGATTAGAAATTATTTTAATTTTTCATTTTTAGCCGATTAGCTCCACTCACTGACATTCACTGAGGACTCACGCTCATGGGCACAAACTTACAATATTACTTTGGTCAACATGTTATAAGCAGAAATGAAAGATAGAAACTCAAAGTTTTTACCTGTTGACACCAGAGCTTATGACAAATCTGGATGTACGCCAGGACCATGAGGCACAAAGGAGCGAAATAGGTAACGATAAAGAAGCAAGTGTGGTAGACCTTAGGATAGATCTCATCTGCAGCAAAGAGAACAATCACATCACAGTCGGAGAACATGTGCATAAACAAGGTAAGCAACAAAAGCATGCCATTTATGCTCCGCGGGGAGAGTTGTTTGCGCTAAAAGGAAACCACTCAGGGAAAAGCAATGCTAAAAAAGAACGAAACACATGGGGTGGGCAACTGTAGACGAACCAATTAAGGCAGAATACAATGAATATTTTCTGGTTCTGCACACAGAGAAAAACTCAGAAAAAGAAAAAAAGAAGAAGTGAATGGAAGGAAAAACTTGCAGTTTTTTAAGTGATGGGAAATTGTATTAAGCATTTGGGTCACCTAAGTGGGTAGAAAGAGATAAATCTTGCTTATTTTCAAAAGTCATCCATTGCATATGGATTCATACATGTGTGTCCTTCAAATGAGGCCATTAAGCACTTCAGGCAGCCCTATTATCAATACGTGACACTAAAAATTGAATTTCTTTCTTCACTGCAACCCAAAACATCACACGCCACTTTGAGTAAAAACAACATCAATTTCAGTTTAGACGGATGTGTCAAGGCTGACGCCACTTAATAAGCAGCAGCCATAAGACTATCATAGACAAAAAGTATGAATGTATTATACAACAGTTAGTTCTGGTCACGCAAGCTGATTGGTTGAGAAGCGTTCTAACTGCGCTGTTATTTCACCATCACATCACAGGTTTTTCACAAAGGCTGCATCACTCAAGATGGCATTGCTAAGCAACGACTTTGACAGCTGTAGGAGATGCTCGAGTCATTTAAACGTTTTTACTTCTTACTTTGCCACAAACAAAAAAAGGAACACTTTTAAGATCACAGCCGATTTAGTCTGACTCTGAAGATGAGACTACACTAAATTCCCAAACTGTTAGTTGGTTTGTGTGGGGTGCTGGAGAACGAACTGCCAGCTGTGCAGCGAGTGGGCGGAGCTCGTTACTCTGATGTAGCAACAAGCTGCTTGTTAAGGAACTGTAATTTGGCGGAAGGAACTGAACATTAAAACATATTAAACGCTGCGGTCACGGCCCATTTTATTAATTTCTTACTATATATATTTAACTGTTGTATAAAAGCAATAGAACCCTCAAGGTCATGTGTTATCACTATAACATCGTGGCTGTGATGATTTACGACCAAATACACAGCTGTAATGTTATTTTGCGATAACACACTTCCTCTTGTGTTCTCTATATATATATATATATATATATATATATATATATATATATATATACACACAGAGAGAGAAATAGCTTCATGGATTCTATTTAATAACAATGATCTTTATTTTACAGAAATACTTCACTATTTATGACATACACTGATCAGGCATAACATTATGACCATTGTCTTTGTTTCTACGCTCATTGTTCATTTTATCAGCTCCACTTACTCTGTAGCTGCACTTTGTAGTTCTACAGTTACAGACTGTAGTCCATCTGTTTCTCTGATTCTTTGTTAGCCCCCTTTTACCCTGTTCTTCAGTGGTCAGAACCCCCATGGACATTCACATAGCAGGTACTAATTGGGTGCTGGATCATTCGCAGCACTGCAGTACTACATGGTGGTGGTGTGTTAGTGTGTGTGGTGCTTGTTGTTATGCCTGATTGGTGTATGTGTTTTATGGTATATGTAACACTAGGACGTACAAACTCAGCTGTCTGTGGTGCTTATTCCCTTTTTCAAATTAGGACCTTTTGACATGTAATCCCCCCAGGAGCCTAGCACGCAGCCTTGGAAATGGACTCGATCTCCAAGTATCCTCTGGAAGATCACGTGACATGACAGGTGACACAACGCCCCTGTCAGCGCTCCAGGTCTCCAGAATATTGATAAGCATCACCTGTGTGATGTACGTGGAATAGTATATAGCCCGGGCTATAGCTTAGAGATGTTGCAAAGTATTGATTCACTCTCTGTTGATTTACTGAGCGTTTTTTTGTTGTGATATCTTTCATGTATGATCTATTGCTATTTGTGTTCGGTTCATGCGCTTTCTTCCCTGCTCCTTGGATGCGTTTGCTGTTTTCTCTGATTTTGGATTTGGACTCTGCCTGTTTTTTTTGACTACGACTTGGAACTCTGTTTATATCAGTGAAGCCCTTTCGATTACAATCATCTGCGAGTGTCTGACTGTGCTGGAATCCTTACAGAGCCGGCCAGTGAAACTCCTATAAGCATGCAACTTTGTCAAGTGCAGGTTAGGAATCCTTATTGGGTTTAGTGAACACTCAGGTTAATTCGGCTTTAGACAAATCACCCAAGTGTGAGTGTCAACAAGAACTGCTGTAATACAGCTCAGAACACAATAGAAAGAGCTACTCAAAAGAGATAAAATACACTATTGTCTACATGGCCTGATGTTGTATCTGTTACCCTCTTATCACTGTTAATAATAATACTTGTGTTGAGACCCATTTCTTGGCATTATCATCAGAGTAGCTACTCTTACTGAGATCTCTTTGCCTGTCAGTTTGACCAGTGTAGAGAAAGACCAGCACTTGTGTTTTTAATTGCTTTAAAATGATGTCAGACTCAGGAAAACGTCCTTCACTTGTTTTTATTAAAGAAGGCTGAGAGGAAGACTTCGTGTTCTGAGACACATAAGTTGGACATCCCTCCTACCACCGTCTTTTAAAGATCAGAGCATAAACTTCGTCTCCTCTGCAGACCAGTTTCTGCTCCACCACGCTGAACGGTATAAACTTTTACTGTGATGCGACGCACGTGCAGAACGTACTTAAATTTTCCGATAGGGAATGTAATCAGATACAGGTGCTTACAAACATATTATTCTTCTATTTAACTGATTATTTAGAGGATTACCCAACTCATTCAATCAGACAGAAACTGTATTCTGAATGGACTCAATTTGACTAGTCTATTCTGATTGCGGTGTTTACATGGACGGATTCTATTCCGATTGAGCTATTAGTCGGATTATTAGGCTACAAGCAAACGTGGCTCATGTTTTTATGAGAGAACTTCATTCATTAACACAGCCGTCTCTTCATCATTGAACTTTCATTTTCTGTTTTGCCTCAAGTGTTGACGTTGCCTTTATTTCACAGCAAGCAAGCAGTTAGTGGGTGGGGCTTCATGCACTTTGCATGATAAGAAGCATTAAATTTAAGTACATTGAGGTACGTACTGCAATCACATTAAGGTTTGTCACTGCATTTGTGCTCATACATAAATCTGGCCCTACATATCCAACTGTGTACAGACACTGCAGATTACCATTCAAAACAAATTTAGTGGATTTAGCTATTTAAAGCATCCAAATTGTTGAGCACACACAACCAGGCAGCCTCTAAGGAAAAAAACTGGCACTACAGTGCAAAGCTCAGGCATACAAGCCAAGCGCTGGTGTAGGGGTGTACAGCCCCCATTTTAGAGTTATGAAGCACCATCAGACCCTTCTGGGATCAACTGAAGCACATTTTATGATCCAGCACTAATCAGCACCTGACCTCACTGACGCTGTTGTAGCTGAATTCAACCAAGTCATTACAGCAATGTTCCAACATCTAGTGTAAAGCCTTCCAAAAAGAGTGGAAGCTCCCTGTTAACCCACTGGGGTCCGTGAACTCGCCTGTGCATCAAATATGATGTTTCTATATACTCCAATCAGGTATAACAGTATGACCACCACCTTGTTTCTACACTCATTGTGCATTTTATCAGCTACACTTACTATATAGGTGCACTTTGTAGTTATACAAAACACTGCTGTGTCTGACGCACTCATACCAGAACACCACCCACTAACACACCACCACCACGTCAGTGTTACTGCAGTGCTGAGAATGATCCACCACCCAAATAGTACCTGCACTGTCTGGGTCCATGGGGGTCTTGACCACTGAAGAACAGGGTAGAAGGGGGCTAATAAAGTATCAGAGAAACAGATGGACTACAGTCTGTAACTGTAGAACTACAAAGTGCACCTACAACCCCAATTCCAATGAAGTTGGGTCATTGTGTAAAGCGTAAATAAAAACAAAATACGATGATTTGCAAATCCTTTTCAACCTATTTCTCAATTGAATGCACTACAAAGACAAGATATTTCATGTTCAAATGGATAAACTTTAATGTTTTTTGCAAATATTGACTCATTTTAAATTTGATGCCTGAAACATGTTCCAAAGAAGTTGGGACAGGGGCAACAAAAGACTGGGAAAGTTGAGGAATGCTCAAAAAACACCTGTTTGGAACATTCCACAGGTGAACAGGTTAATTGGAAACAGGAGAGTGTTATGATTGGGTATAAAGGGAGCATCCCTGAAAGGCTCAGTCATTCACAAGCAAGGATGGGGCGAGGTTCATCACTTTGTGAACAACTGCGTGAGCAAATAGTCCAACAGTTTAAGAACAACATTTCTCAACATGCAATTGCAAGAAATTTAGGGATTTCATCATCTACAGTCCATAATATCATCAAAAGATTCAGAGAATCTGGAGAAATCTCTGCAAGTAAGCGGCAAGGCAGAAAACCAATATTGAATGCCCGTGACCTTCGATCCCTCAGGCGGCACTGCATTAAAAAGCGACATCATTCTGTAATGGATATTCCCACATGGGCTCAGGAACACTTCAGAAAACCACTGTCAGTGAACACAGTTCGTCGCTCGATCTACAAGTGCAAGTTAAAACTCTGCCATGCAAAGCGAAAGCCACATACCAACAACACCCAGAAACGCCGCCGGCTTCTCTGGGCCCGAGCTCATCTGAGATGGACTGATGCAAAGTGGAAAAGTGTCCTGTGGTCTGACGAGTCCACATTTCAAATTGTTTTTGGAAGCCATGGACGTTGTGTCCTCCAGGCCAAAGAGGAAAAGGACTGTCCAGATTGTTATCAGCGCAAAGTTCAAAAGCCAGCATCTCTGATGGTATGGGGGTGTGTTAGTGCCCATGGCATGGGTAACTTGCACATCTGTGAAGGCACCATTAATGCTGAAATGTACATACAGGTTTTGGAGCAACATCTGCTGCCATCCAAGCAGCGTCTTTTTCAGGGGCATCACTGCTTATTTCAGCAAGACAATGCCAAGCCACATTCTGCCTGTGTTACAACAGCGTGGCTTCGTAGTAAAAGAGTGCGGGTACTAGACTGGCCTGCCTGCAGTCCAGACCTGTCTCCCATTAAAAATGTGTGGCACATTATGAAGCGCACAATATGACAATAGAGACCCCGGACTGTTGAGCAACTGAAGTTGTACATCAAGCAAGAATGGGAAAGAATTCCACCTACAAAGCTTCAACAATTAGTGTCCACAGTTCCCAAACGCTTATTGAGTGTTGTTAAAAGGAAAGGTGATGTATCACAGTGGTAAACATGCCCCTGTCCCAACGTCAGGTGGGTTGATTATAGGTTGAACAGGATTTGCAAATCATCCTATTCTGTTTTTATTTATGTTTTACACAACATCCCAACTTTATTGGATTTGTTTATTGGATAAAGTAAGTGAAGCTGATAAAATGGACAATGAGCACAGAAACAAGTGGTCATAATGTTATGCCTGATTAATGTATGATTCTCTATCTTTGTTATGATCCAGCACAGAAATACAGTTCAAACATTTTTTTTTTTAAATTCTGTAAAGCCACCCTTTCCATTCCATCTGATCACCTTAACTCTTCGTTCTGCATTCAGTCCACATCAGAGACTTGTGTGAAACAGCATACAGAGAGTTTGCAACTGTGATGAAGTAGTGATAAAGATAATGGAGCATTTTGGTATGAAACATATGAGGATCATTTTATATGAAGAGTACAGCAAAGTTGCTGCTGTTGGAACAAGACCTTGTATCTCCATTTATCTCCAGTGTCTATTGCCTTTTACATTGTGAATTAATTTTATGATGACTGGACCAAAAGAAACAGCCCAAAATTACTTAGATTGTCAGTTTAGTGCATTGCCAATGTTGATTTACCATTAAAATCTTATTCAGTCTAGGCTTACTCTCCAAACAGTAAAGGGGAGATGCTATTAAAAAACCCTAATGACCCTTTGGTCTAAAATCATAATGCCATAGGAGTGTCCCTAAACATTAAAACTCATTAAGAGTTCAAAAATTTATAAGTATAAACAGATATTTCCAAACCCTGTCCCTTACCCACACTGTGCTCTTACTGCTAGGCCACCCATCAAACCTGTGTTGTGGTGTGAAGCTCATTTAGCCAGCTCTCTGAGCTAACACTAGCTTCTAGTACTAATGTGGACAGTATAGTGGAGTGAAAGTAGCTAAGCTAGAAGCTCCACACACAAACTCATGAAGATTTGAGTTCTTACTCTCTACACTAGTGTTACTGGACCTTCAGTGAGCTGGGATCAAACCTGTGCTGTTGGTGTTCGAAGCTGTAGCATGCTATGGCTATGGTTATCACTTGCTACATAGCATATTTAGCATGTTTCAGTATATTATAACATCATTTTAGCACTGATATAATTTTTAAATACTAAAAATATATATCTATTTTAGCTAACTGATAACTGCACATTTAAAACAGCTCAAACAGGTCAGCATGTCATAACCCTCTCATTAGTATACTTTTAGCATTTGGACCCTAAGAGGTTATTAAGCTGCTAGGGAGCAACTCACAAGATTTTAAAATTTTGTCAAAATAACATCCAAGAGGAGTTCATTATTAAAAACCATGTTTTTAGACATAATGTAGAAGCTCCACACCAGGAGGGGCCAAACTGTCTGTTTTAGCTAAAAACAAATGTTCTTCTTCTTCTTCTTTCAGCTGCTCCCTTTATGGGTTGCCACAGTGGATCATCTGCCTCCATCTTGCCCGATCCATTGCCTCCTCTACTTTCACACCGAACATCTCCATGTCCACCTTCACTACATCCATAAACCTTCTCTGAGGTCTACCTCTTCTCCTTCTACCCGGCAGCTCCATCTCCAACTTTCTTTGCCCAATATATCCACTATTCCTCCTCAACACATGTCCAAACCATCTCAACCAGGCCTCTCTGGCTTTATCTCCAAACTGCTCCACCTTCACTGTCCCTCTGATCTGCTCATTTCTAATCTTGTCCATCCTTGTCACTCACAACGAAAATCTCAGCATCTTCATCTCTGCCACCTCCAGCTCAGCCTCCTGTCTTTTAGACAGAGCCATAGTCTCCAAACCATACATCATAGCAGGACGCACTACTGTCTTGTAAACCTTCCCTTTCACTCTTGCTGCTATCCTTCTGTCACACATCAGCCCTGACACCCGTCTCCACCCACTCCATCCTGCCTGCACCCACTTCTTCACCTCTTTTCTACACTGTCCATTGCTCTGGATGGTTGACCCAAGATATTTGAAGTAATCCACCTTTACGACCTCTACTCCTTGCATCTTCACCTTTCCACCTGCCTCCCTCTCATTCACACACATGTATTCCGTCTTGTCTCTACTGACCTTCATTCCTCTCCTCTCCCATGCAAACCTCCACCTCTCCAGATTCTCTTCCACCTGCCCTCTACTCTCACCACAGATTACAATGTCATCTGCAAACATCATGGTCCATGGAGCCTCCTGCCTGGCCTCATCTGTCAACCTTTCCATCACCATTGCAAACAAGAAGGGGCTCAAAGCTGATCCCTGATGTAACCCTACCCCTCACCATTTGTCACTCCAACTGCACACCTCACCACTGTCTCACTATCCTCATACATGTCCTGCACCACCCTAACATACTTTTCAGCTACACCTGACTTCCTCATACAGTACCACAGTTCCTCTCTTGGCACGCTATGATATGCCTTCTCTAGATCCACAAAGACACAATGTAGCTCCTTCTGACCTTCTCTGTACTTCTCTACCAACACTCTCAACGCAAAAATTGCATCTGTGGTACTCTTTCTTGGCATGAAACCAAACTGCTGCTCACTGACCTGAACCTCTCGCCTCAGCCTTGCTTCAACAACTCTTTCCCATACCTTCATGGTGTGGCTCATCAACTTTATACCTCTGTAGTTACTGCAGCTCTGCACATCACCCTTGTTCTTAAAAATGGGGACCAGTACACTGCTTCTCCACTCATCAGGCATCCTCTCACTCTCCAGGATTTTGTTAAACAACTTGGTCCACTGCCTTCTCTCCTAAACATCTCCATACCTCCACAGGTATGTCATCTGGACCAACTGCCTTTCCATTCTTCATCCTTTTTAAAGCTGCCCTCACTTCCACCTTACTAATTCTCTGCACTTCCTGATCCACGCTCTCTCCTCCTGTTGTCCTCCTCTCTCTCTCGTTTTCCTGATTCATTAGTTCTTCAAAGTACTCCTTCCATCTACTCAACACTCTCTGTTCACTCACTAGTACATTTCCCTCTCTATCCTTTATCAGCCTAACCTGCTGTACATCCTTTCCAGCTCTATCTCTCTGTTTAGCCAAACGATACAAGTCCTTTACTCCTTCTTTACTGTCCAGCCTCTCATACAGCTCATCATAGGCCTGAGCCTTTGCCTTTGCCACCATTCTTTTCGCTATGCGACTAGCCTCGCAGTACTCCTGCCTACTTCCTTCATCTTTCTGGTTATCCTACTTTTTCTTAGCTGCCTTCTTCTTCTGAATACTCTCCTGGACTTCCTCGTTCCACCACCAACTTTCCTTGTCTTCTTTCCACTGACCAGACGAAACACCCAACACATTTTTGTCAGTTTCTCTCACCACCTTACCTGTAGTTTCCCAATCCACAGGTAGCTCCTCACTGCCCCCAAGGGCCTGTTGCAATTTTTCCCTGAACTGCCTACAACCATCCTCCTAGCTAAAAACAAATATAGAATATAAAATGTCCCATAACAGTTGAACAAAAACATTTTAGGCTTTGTTTTGTTCCCTATATATTAAATTCAGCAAATTAGAGTATTTAAATCAAAATTAAAACAATGTCCTGCTAGCCACACCTTGGGCAGCCTTATTAACTGGTTATGGATTACCTTACATCTTGTGATGTTCATTGGGGAAGCGCTACACCTGGTTGCAGCCGTTTTTCCAGCAGTACCTCCTTGTACGTTGTACACTAGGAAACCCATAGTTAGGTTTGGTAAGTTGAACCTAAATAATCTATGCGACACCATCTGCCTTTTGCTTTTGGATATGAGAAATTTCTCAGATCCTAATTCAGCACTTTTCAATGGTCCTTGTCAAACAAGGCATTTGTAATGCAAGACTTTGTCTCTCCCAATGGCATCGATTTTTTGTTTCTAGTAGAGACTTGGCTCGAAAGTGGTGAGAAGTGGCATCTCAATTAACTATGTCCCCCGAATTATTCATGCTTCAGTTCTCTGAGGACATCTGGATGGGGTGGAGGTGTGATTGTTATTTTTACAAATTCATAGGAATGTCAAAATGTTTCTGTAGGAGTTTTTACACATTTTGAAATGCTGTTCTTGTATTGTGCTTGGCAAACAATTTGATATTTTGTGCTCTGAATTATCACTTTACTGTTAAAAAGGATATGTAAGAGGGTAGAGCCAGAATGGAGAAAGTCTCTGCTCTCTCAGAATCAGTTTGTCATTCATATCAAAAGAATTTGTGGTTTGTTTTTAATAAAAGAGTTAAAGATCCTAGAGCCCAATATTTTAATGATTTGATAACATATAATATACACAACCCTAGGTTTTTGTTTTCTAGGATAGACTCGTTATTAAATGGGGTTGCCCAGAGCACACCCAGTTCTATGATTTATGTTGAACAGTTTTTAAAGTTCTTCCTGGATATAATCACAGATCTTATTTTGGAGTAATATTTTGTTTCCCTCTTTAAATATCGAAGTGGTTCCTCAGTGTAGGGGAGCTGAAAAGATAAAACGATCTTCCTGGAGGAATTCTCCTGGTGACTTTCTCCCAGCCATATTTTTGATGGGGATTTTGATTCTGTGGTGATTCACCTTCATTCAATTGTGAACTTAGTATCTCTCAGTTCAGGTTGTGTCCCAGTTTGTTTTAAGTTGGCAATGGTGCAGCCTATAGGCTGCATCAGTGGGTTGGAATATCAGAGTCTGTATTTGACTGGTTTGTTTCATATTCATCCAATAAAAAATTTAGGGTTGCTATTAGAGATAAGTCATCATCATGTGCTGATCTTTCATGTGGGGTCCCACAAGGGTCAATCCTTGGTCCTATTTTGTTTCCTTCATATATGGTCCTTTTGGGAAATTTTATTGGCCGTTATCATTTTCATTCTGACAATACACAGCTTTTTCTCTATGTAAAGGGAAATAATTTCAGTGTATTACAAAGTCTTATTAAATGTATTAAGGACTGGATGACCTGTAATTTTAGTTACAATGAAAGTTACATGAGGGAAAAAGTGGAAGTACTGGTTCTGGGCCCCAAAACTGTTGCCAGCAACGTAAAGAAGGAACTTGGTTCACTGGCCATAAGGACAAATCCTTATCCTAGGAATTTGGGCATCATTTTTGATTCAGACCTATATCTCTCAATGCATGTAAAATAGCTTGTAAAGGTTTGTTACTTTCAATTGAGAAATATTGCTAAAATCAGAAAAATGCTTTCCTTTCAGGATGCAGACAAAATTATTCATGCTTTTTATATTTTCACATCTTGATTACTGTAAAGCCTTATTTACATGTCTTAGTCACAGAGCTATGCCACAGCTGCAAACTGTCCATGTAATATGTTTTACACTGTTTTTATCATTTTAAATCAAAATTAATACCAATTTCACAATGAGAATAAAACTGCATCTTTTTCAGAGAGTGTGTAAAATCTCCACTATAATGACAAACGAAATAAATGCTCTCTAATGTTGCACTGTAACTTCAGTGTAGAGAACGCTGTTTTTTGGTGTTTGAAGGGAACACATCGTGCCCATTTGTTAAAATCCATTGTGCATTAGAATGAGTGACGCAGTGCGGCTGCTTCCTCACCTCCCCAGTGTTCATCACACACGGTGAAGAGGCTGGTCTTGTTGGTCAGCTCAGGCAGCAGCTCGGGCAGCAGACTGCTGCACTCCATGACGATAGCTTGAGGGATCATGATCACACAGGACACCAGCCAGATCAGCACGATGCTCTTTCGGGCCCTTTTGGCCGTGCTCTTGAACTTGAGAGGGTGGCAGATAGCGTACCAGCGGTCCTGGGCAATGCAGCTGAGGGTCAGCACAGACACGGACACGGAGATTGTCTGGACAGAAAACGAAAAGGAAAAACAGCTTGTAAACTAAAGAAAATCCAGAAATGGCTGGAAATACAATACTGTTAGTTTACAAATGTCAGTCAAGAAGGTCATTTAGGTCTATTAACCATACTGTAAAGCTTGTAAAGATAATCAAGGTTGATGTTCATATGACTTTCTCAGAGTCACAAAATAAGAGAATGAGCTGTGTTCATTAAAACTCTTGTCCAGGTCGAGACCGAGTTCTGTGCACATCGAATTCAAGCCAAGACCAAGACTTTGTAGTAGTCGAGTTTGATTCAAGATTGAGACCAGATTAAGATTTCCTTCAAATGTAAAAATAAAAAGAAATGCATTTGTTAATTATACATCATACACACACACACACACACATATATATATATATATATATATATATATATATATATATATGTGTGTGTGTGTGTGTGTGTGTGTATATATATATATATATATATATATATATATATATATATATATATATAAACAAATAGTTTGTAAAATATAGCATAGCCTAAAACATTATTAAAAATTATAATTTATCACTAAGATATTAGTCTAGCTTTGCATGGTAACATTTAGAAGTAAATGATACTGAGGTTCTTCTCTGTTCTTTGTTCACTGAAGCATCAAATTCAGAATCACCACCTAAAGTCAACTGAATATGAATGAAACAGAACTGAATATAAACCAAACTGAAATATTATGAACCAAACTGAACTAATTATAAATCAAACTGTACTGAATATAAATCAAACTGAGCTACTTATAAACTAAACAGAGTGGAATATGAACCAAACTGTATTAAATACAAACCAAACAGAACTGAATATAAACCAAACAGAACTGAATTTAAACCAAACTGAACTGAATTTAAACCAAACTGAACTACTCATAAACCAGACTGAACTGAATATAAACCAAACTGAACTATATATAAACCAAACTGAACTGAATACAAGCCAAACTGAACTGAATTTAAACCAAACTGAACTTCTCATAAATCTTTCGATTCCCCTGCCAGGTGACCAGGGTCCTTTCTGTGTGTTTCAGTTTTGCATGATCTCCTTGTGGCTGCATGGGTTTACTATGGGTACTCCGGTTTCCTCCCACAGTCCAAAGACATGCAGTTAGGCCAATTGTTCACATGTTTTCTCTCTCCACAGATAAAACTGGATCCTCCTGCACCAGCGATTTCCCCCAGTCCACTGAAGAATATAAAAGCTGGGTGACCCGCGCGCTGCCACTCCCAAGTCTATCTCTGAATGTTAAAATTATCCTTGCATTAAGCCTTTAGAAGGCTGGTGATAGGTAAGAGTGACTTACCTTATCACAGTGAATTTTGCCACTTGATTGGTCCAGTGAGCAAAAAAGTGAACCAGACTACCTGGTCTAAAGGACTTGTAAAGTGTTAGCACAGGTTTATGAGCACAGATGTGTTTCAGCACTCAGTCTTGCTGATAATATTCTAACCACCATCTTTAAAAAAGTGCAGCCAGTTGCATGAAACATTCATTTATAATGTCATTGAGGTGAGTCACAAGTACCAACAAGAACAATCATCCACCATCCCCACTATAAATCAAAACACACATCAAAGAATAATACAAATACAAAATAACCTTAAAACAAAAATAATTTTAACAATAATTTTAACAAGCATAGGAATGATCTACATGAAAAATTTCAGTCTGGTTTTAGGCCACATCATGGTACAGAAACAGCACTAGTAAAAATTATAAATGCTCTGGTGGCACGGTGGTGTGGTGGGTAGCGCTATCGCCTCACAGCAAGGAGGGCCTGGGTTCGATTTCCCGGCCGGGCGACCGGTGTCCTTTCTGTGTGGAGTTTGCATGTTCTCCCCGTGTCTGCGTGGGTTTCCTCCCACAGTCCAAAAAAGACATGCAGTCAGGCCAATTGTGTAAAATGATCAAATTTTAAGTTGCTCTGGATAAGAGCATCAGCCAAATGCCGTTAATGTAATCTTCTATTATTCACGGACCAAGGAAATGTGTCTTTGTTAGTCCTCCTTGACCTTAGTGCAGCATTTGACACAATAGACCACTCTATCCTACTAGATAGACTAGAAAACCTTGTAGGGGTAACAGGAACAGCTGTTTCCTGGTTCAGGTCCTACCTCACTGATCGATATCAGTTTGTTAATGTAAAGGGTGAATCATGTCTTCTTGCAAAAGTAATGTATGGTGTTCCACAAGGCTCTGTTTTAGGACCTATATTATTCACAATATATATGCTACCATTAGGCACCATTATCAGTAAACATGGCATAAATTTCCACTGCTATGCCGATGACACCCAGTTATATATATCAAGCAAACCGGATGATAAAATTAAACCTGGCAAGATTGAGGACTGTATAAAAGACATAAAAGATTGGATGTCAAGAAATTTTCTGCTACTTAAATCAGATAAAACAGAGGTCCTGCTTCTTGGTTCAAAATTAGCTAGAAACAAACTGTCTAACTTAACACTTAACAATCTCTCAGTTGCATCAAGCTTATCTGTAAAAAGTCTTGGTGTCGTGATAGACGCTGATCTGTCCTTCAACACATATATAACTAATATCACTAGAACAGCCTTCCTGCATCTCCGCAATATCGCTAAATTAAGAAATGCGTTATCCCTAAAGGATGCAGAAAAGCTAGTTCATGCATTTATTACTTCAAGGTTAGATTACTGTAATGCCCTGCTGTCTGGATGTCCCAGCAAGCGCCTTAACAAGCTTCAGCTAGTCCAGAACGCTGCAGCCAGAGTCCTCACAAGAACCAGAAAGTTCGACCATATTAGTCCAGTTTTATCAGCCCTGCACAGGTTACCAGTCAAATTTCGCATTGATTATAAAATTCTATTACTGACATATAAAGCTCTAAACGGACTCGCCCCTCAGTACCTGAGTGAGCTCCTCTCCCACTATGAACCATCACGCCTACTTAGATCACAAGGTGCTGGCTTACTACTGGTACCTAGAATTAATAAAGTTACATCAGGGGGGAGAGCTTTCTCATACAAAGCCCCCCAGCTCTGGAGTAATCTTCCTGTTAATGTTCGGGAATCAGACACAGCCTCAATCTTTAAGTCTAGGCTAAAAACTTACTTGTACAGTCAAGCATTTGATGACTAGTCTTCCCTGTCAGGTCTAGACCTGCTGGAGTCTCCACTGCTCTGTTTTACTGTAATCAGCCACTCTTTACAGAACTGACTCTGTGTTTTTCTTTCCTTTCTCTGCTGAGCTGATCAGCTTGCTATCCGGTGTCGACCTTAGGAGGATGGGTTCCCCTTCTGAGGCTTGGTTCCTCTCAATGTTTCTTCCTCTTTTAGGGAGTTTTTTCTTGCCACCGTCACCGCTGGCTTGCTCATGGGGGCTCGGACCCGTATTTTCTTTCTTCTTTTCTCTTCTCTCTGTAATACTGATTGTTTTGTAAAGCTGCTTTGTGACAACACCTGTTGTAAAAAGCGCTATACAAATAAATTTTGCTTGCTTGCAATAATCCTAAAGCACATAATACAGTCAAAGAAGTCAAGGAGAAGTCTTCATTCATGCCATATGCATCACGGTATTCAGAGAGAAAATGCACTCATTTCATTTTCTTTGAGAGCCGTCTCTCTGCACCTTGGCAACTCATTCACCATTTCCAGGCACATTGCCTTTATAACCTCCAGCATGGACTACTGTAACACCATTTTAGCTGGATACTCCAATATGTTACTAAATAAGCTCCAACTGGTCCAAAATGCAGCTGCCAGATTGCTTACATGGACCAAATGGTTTGACCATACATCCCCAAACCTGATGTCGTTACACTGGCTACCTGTTAAATTAGAGTATAAGATCCTTCTCCTAACGTATATATCATTAAATAACCCCGCAGTATCTTAGTGAATTCATTTAGTCATACAAACCCACACATACCCTCTGCTCACAAAAATGGCCTGCTGACAGTTCCTAGAATTAGAAAAACCAGGAATAAAAAAGATTTTTATTAGCCGAGCTTGTGCTGAATCTGGGAATATACACTCACAGAAATAAAGGTACTAAACTGTCACTAGGACAGTCCCCCTCTTGTCACTTGGGTGGGACCCTCAAGGGTTCATCTCAGTACCTCTAATCAGAGAACATAACTGAACCATAATCCCCAGAAATGGTTCTAAGCTGTCCTGACTCCACACACCCCATCTCACCTCCAGGCTTTTATTTTACTGTTCTGTTTTAAGACATTTGGTTATGAAAAGGTACAAATACAAACCTTTCACCTGAAAACAATTGGACCTTAAAACCACAGCTGTACCTTTGAGGGAACAGCTACATTTTTTGTACCTTGATGAATGAAAACTGTACCAGCACAGAACTTTTATTTCTAGCACTCGATAAAAAAAGTGAAAAAAAAAAAAAAAACACAAGTATGTAAAGGTTGAAATGTGTCAGTGTAGGTCTTACAGGCTTAAACTATTTCAGAGCACTAAGTAGGACTGAAAACAGACAGCTCCTGATGCTCAGCAGCAAATCAGTATGACTGCTGAGGTGAGCAACAGTGTGAAAAATCTGGGGTGGCAAGATTTATATACATCATAGGAGGCATTTGCAGACTTCAGTCTTCTAGACTTGGTGCCGCTCTGATAGAGATTTATTACATGATACTCCTCACTGATCTTTTCAACCTGCCGTGTTTTCGATTTAAACTTGGTACCTGCCATGTTCTTATATCTTCCAGCAGGCTTTTGGCATTGGTTGCTGTCTCATCTAAGAAATCTTTCCTCTGTATGATCCTGGTGCCTCTCCTTTGATGCAACTTTTGGAAATTTCATCTATGGTGATAAGTTTACTCTCTGTTGCCAGCCGGAGTTTGTGCTCAGGACATTTAACCTTTCTTATTACAGTTCTGGGCCTGGATTTCAGTAAAGCTGCTTTGTGACAATGTCTGTGTAAAAAGTGTCCCAATCTTAAACATCAAAAAATACAGTATGCTGCAAAATTCAGACCACAACTCATTTATTAACTTTTCAGCAGACACAATAAATACTGAAAGATATAACATATTTAGTTGTTTTTGCCCTGTAATTACTGGCTGTTTAGACTGGTAGTGAAATAAATCAAAAGTGATCTCTGACTTTTGCACAGTACTGTATTCAGGGGAAAACATGACCCACAGGCAACTGTGTTATTTATTAGAAACAAATGTTGCCCAGGACTAAAGAATATGGGAAGCTGTGATATGGTGCAGCTTTTGTCTCTTTTAAACTGTTAACATTCACACACTTTTATTCTCCATTGCTATAACTTAAAAGTAGCTCAGGTATTTTGTGCTATTAGATGCAAAGCTTTTGACCTATTATATGCAAAGGACCTGACCTATAACACACTCACTCACTCACATTTAGCAGGCTGAAGATTCTCCACAAGGGGTGCTAGTGCTCTAGTAGCTTTTGGTGGTTTATAAAAGTGGTGCTTCCTGACAATTACACTGTATGTCCTTGTTTTCCATAAGATTATTGAATAATAGGCATTAATATGTGGATATCTGTGAAGTTTAAAGGGTTAAGCAACCCAAATATTAAGGAGAGACATTTTTAAAAAATCGAACCACCTTTGGAGCCACAACATGCTATGTCTTAGTCTATTATAGGCTCAAATTCACACACACACACATATACACACATCCTAAGCCGCTTATCCTTCTGGGTCACTGGGGGAGCTGGAGCCTATCCCAGCAGTCACTGGGTGGAAGGCAGGATACACCCTGGACGGCTCGGCTAAAATACAATGTAAATGAAAACACAGACTTATTTTGCTCTGTTTTAAGCTTTAGCTCAGCTATAGCGGCTTTTCTCGCATCTCCGGCAGGAAACCTTTCCACAAAACTAGAACAGTTTCTTGTAAAATGTGTCTCAGTGTCTCTCTCTTTTTACGAGGCTGAAATGGTACCTGAGGTGCCACAATGCAACTGCTGCACCATTTAAGGTGGAACAGGAAAATTTGAATGACTTAAGCCTTGTGACTTTTTAGTGTTTGACAGTTTCTCATTGCAGATTAAACATATCAGGAAACCAGCTAGACTGATTATAATTGCAAATCCATTCCTCTCCAAATTATCAATGCTCATCTTAAATCTTTCTCCTTGCCTTTTCATTAGCAAACAGCTAGGTGAGATTGTTATCTCTGTTGCTATGGTGACCAGCAATCTGCACACCACCCTTTAGGGTTAAAGGGTGAATTAGTAGTTCTATATTAATTCCAGCGTTTAAGACCATTTATTGTTAAACTGTGTTGAACGATCAGCAGAGCTCTGTTTTACTGTAAAGAAGGATTATATTATTTTTACCTACAAATCTAATTCAGCTGTGGAGCCACAACAGGGCAGCAAAAGAGCTGCACACATCTCCACAGCTGCATATTTAAGCATGAGCATCACCAGTCATCCTAACTAGAGTCACTTCCACAGTAAAACAGCACTAGACTAGGCCAGCACATCCAATCACTATATATCTGAAATATGCTCAATGAGTCAAACAGGCAGATACTAATCATCCTCACAATGAAAGATGGAATTCAGAATAGATTTAGTGATTAATGTGAAAATGACATTGCCATTCCTGAAAGATGACAGGCTCTACGGTGAGGCTTTTTGCAAGGTTTAAATGCAAATCCTGAAAATTGACCAATTAATCTAAAACTCAAAGTAAATATCATATTTAATAAATATCATGATAGTATGGGGTACACCTTGAAATATCAAATAGATCTTCCATTAAGTAGATACCAGGTCCTTTTATGAAAGACAGTTGCAAAAATCCTGAGGAAGCCTTTAGAACTGAACAAATTCTGAAAGGCTTTATTAGATTTGTCTGTCAATCTTAATGCATGAGAAATGAGTCAGACTTAATGTCTGTTAAACTTATTAGTGCTGCATCTGTGTCCTCTGTGCTCAGCTATGCTGCAGATGTTTGGTGATGCCTGATCTGTGGTCAGCTAGGATCTGTGTTAATTACATAGTCTGGGTTTTGCCCAACATTGAGTAATGTAATGTTACTAAAAACACAGTGTTGATTCATACTTGTTAAAAAAAGGGGGCAATTCCCACATCATGCTGACCATCAGGAGTTGCCCTGTGTGAGTCTGAGGAGATTTCAGCAAGTAATCTAGTCAGTAGTCCAGTACAGAAAACCACTGCTCAGATCCTGCATTTGCTTCCGTTTAAATTCCCGTGCATTTGCGCCCGTTTAAAGTTAAACTATAAATGGCTGACTGCACATGTATGACTTACAACTTCCCCTCATGTCTCAAATGGTTCTCTGATTGACTCAGAGTTGAAAATCAGAAATTTACACCTACATACACATAAAATGACTCAAAATGCAGTCACATGTGGTGTGTACATGGGAGTGGCGGAAAAGCCCTGAAAAATGAAACAAATGGCCTTGTCCCATCAACAACACTGAGTGCACTTTCCCTTAAAATAACAAAAACAGGCACTAAAACACATTTTAGCAGATAAATGACTATAAATGACAAATGTTATTATAAAATTAATAGTATTTAGCTCTGCCTTTGAATTTACACAGACTATTAAAAAATCTGATATTAAATATGCAACTCAGTTTGTAATTGTTCTGAGTATCAAAATGCTGAGTCTCAGAGTTTCAGAGAATCAATTAAAAACATGGCCAACTTATGCAATTTTTAAAAATCATAATAATCGTATTAATCACCATCAAAATTCTTGCATTTTCAACTCACAGACATTCCAGACTAACAATTTCTGATCTGCATAAGCAAAAAAAATTACAAAATGTTTTCAACTTTCGATCAGAAATGACCCAATTTCATTTTCAAAGACATCAAATTTCTGTTGGTATTTACACGTCAAACCATGACATATCTATCTATAACAACATATGGCATGTGTGACTGTCTGATGTAAATATTTTATAATGGAAATTGTAATTGACCCAAAATAGCAAAAAACAATCCCAAAATTCTGGAGTTCTAAGAACACAACGCCTCATGACAGATCACTTACAGAAAGAAGGTACTGAAATGGCCAACCCATCACTCCAAATGCATGACGAACATTTTTGAACAACTGAAAATATCAATTTCTCTCAGGCGCACAGCAGCATTTAAAGTACTTCAGGGTTATCATTAAAATTCCAGCTCTCTGTTCAAGACGATAACTGTCCCTTTTAGGGCGAGGGAGGAAAGTCACCCTGCTGGTTGCTTTGTAGTATATGTGGACTATGTGGAACTGGGCATAAAAAGGGACACAACTGTTGAGTGAGCCAGTAAGCATCTCTGCTTCTAATGCACACCAAACCCAGCCCTGGGTTATCACAGTTGTCATGGATATCTCTATATGCATGAAAACACTTTCAGCTTTTTCTGAGGAGCTGCTACTGCTCATCCAAAACTGCTTGAAAAATGACAATCACTAGATTTAGAAGCATGGAGGTGGAAACGGGATGACTGGGCAGGCACTGGAGTCAAGAAAAATTGTAAACAGAACTCTACTGGCCGTGGAAAGGGCAGATGTAGACAGCTCTTGGCAGTATTGATTTGGCAGCACTTATAGTTGATTGTCTGCAGGAATGAAAAGCGTCTGCTTGTGATAGTGTCTCTAAATCCTGCTGCCAAAGTACACTTGTTTTTACACAACCGATTCGTCTGATTAGCTAATTAACAAACCCTGTGTGATCAGATGTTAGGGTGCAAACTACAATCAAACTGTGAAGTGCAGTAAAAAATTGACTGTGGAAATAACATTACTGCTTGGCTCTAAGAGATGGACATAAAACAGATCTCAATTCTAAAGCATTTGGGCAGTAGATGAAATGCTAATAACAACTCGCTGTTGTCAGAACAAAACCTTGCATCTCCAAAATGGTAACTTTATAGCAGAATAAATGAACCTTCTTTACTTTTAATGTGTGTCAATGGAACCAGACTATGCGATGGACTGGCGACCTGTCCAGGGTTGTATCCTGCCTTCCGCCCGAAGACTGCTGGGATAGGCTCCAGCATCCCCCCGCGACCCTGACGGAGAAGCGGCTTAGAAAATGGATGGATGGATGGATGGATGGATGGATGGATGGATGGATGGATGGAACCAGACTACTTTCCAGTTCATTTTTTGTCATTTCTTTTAGTCCATTCATCACGAAATTTAAAGATAATGTAAAGAGCAACTGGTATTTTCAAATTAAGTCATAAGCTGAAAAACATCAAAAATGGAGATACACGGTTTTATCTGGACAGCAGTGAAATATTTGTTCATATAAGCTCACTGGACAGAACACAAGTTACCTGTGACTGAAACGCACCTAATAGTGTGTAATGCCTTCACGAGCACAAATAACAGCTGCGAATCATTTTTGAATGAACTGTACGAATTTCTGGATGTAGGTGCCATCGGTGTTCAGCCAGTCTTATATCAAAGAATTCCACCTTTTGGCCAGATTTTGTGGATGTCTTCCTGGCATTATACTTGTTGTTCTAAGAAGCCCCCCAGATTTTCAAATGGATTCAGATCTGGGGATTTTGTGGGCCAGTCCAGAAATGTGAACATTCCTGATGTTCATCATGCCAATCAGTCACATATCCAGCCCTGTAAACACACAAATTGTTATCTTGGAATACAGGTATAGGAATGTTATGTTCCTCTATAAGATGATGAGCAAAAGGCAGAACTTGGTTGTCCAGCAGCTCAATATAGGCACTCTGGTTCAGATTTACTGTCACCTCAACCAAAAGACACATTTCCACGTAAGTAAAACACCCCCAGAACATCACAGAGCTCCTCCAGCTTGAAACAAACCTGCATGCGGTTCTCATTGAAGGCTTCCTGAGGTCTACGATAAACACGACGCATCACTAACAGGCGGAAACGAGATTCGTCTGACCAGATAACACATTTCCAGTCATGAGCAGTCCAGCTTTTGTGTCTTTTTGCCCACTGTAATCAATAACTTTGAGAGGAGAAGTGAGCAAAGACCTCAAGCATGCCAGACTCATGGTTCATGGTATGCAGTTTTCTGAGGAGCATTATTTCAGAAATTGGCTGTGAAGAACCTGCATTGAGTTCTAGAAGCAATTCTTTCCTGAAAGTGAATGGAATTTTATTCACAAACTGTAAAACATGTCGGCGGTCCCAGTTTCTCAGTTTCGTCTTTGTGCTGCAAATCTGATGAGAATTTCTTGTAGACTGGCATTTTTGCCAGTGCTGATCAACCCATATAACCGTACACATCGATACACCTGCAAATTCAGCTACTTCCTTCACACTGAGGCCTTTTATGCCCAAATGAAATCATGCGTTTTTGCCAACCATTAACATCTGCTTTGTAACCCATTTTTCACACATCAAATGAGACATTCTCTGCCCTGTACCCCCTTTTCTCAATCTATGAATCATGTTACACACCCTGCAGGTACATATAGCCAGATTGTCCTCATGCAATGCCTTCTGCAGGAGTCTGGAGCACATTCCAAAACAGATGGGAAGGAGATACTTACTAATTCATCCCATTTTTATAGCTTTCCTACTTTCTTAGTTAAGTTGATCTTTTTCTTTTATTTTCTTCCCTCCTAACCTCCTTTCTTTTTCTACTTATAATGTTGGGGAGTGATGAGACAGGCGCATATGCTGAGATAAGCGAGATTTATTAAGGGCAAATCGATAGTCAGGGTCAAAACAGTCCAGGGTCATACAGCCAACATGGAGATCAGGAGGGACAGACAACAAAGGAACACAGGATTAAAACAGAAGCCAGAAAACACCAAACAATACACTTCAAACAGTACAAACGGCACAAACAAAGTCCAGCAAACTCACATTGGAACACACAGGGCTTAAATACAGGTAACAGTGAGGGATAACAAGACACAGGTGGCTAACCAGACACAGGTTGAAGTAATTAAGGGCAGGGTCTGAAAACAAGAGGGCAGGACCAGGAAGAACTCAGAAAAAAAAAGCACATGACAGGATTAAAAGATAAACAAAAGCACATGGAGTGGGAGGGGCCAATCACGCAGCACCAAAGCTTGCGAAAAAAAAACCAAACACAGACACAAGGGACCAAAACCAGAGTAAGAGCTACACAGAAACAGGACAATACACAAGGAACAGAAGGAGGAACAGGCACAGGAAACAGGGCATACAAAGAAATAGGAGCAGACACAAAGAAAGGAGACAAGGCAGGATGAGGAGCAGACAAAGGAGAAGACAGAACCACAGGCGCCGAAGGCACAGGAATGGGGACAGAAACAGATGGAGAACACGAAACAAGAGCTGAAGGCTCAGAAAGCAGAGACAGGAGGACAACGCAGAACAGGAACCAAGGTTACAGACACAGAAACAGGAGAGGAAACCGACGCAGAACAGGGAATAGGAGCTAAAGGCACAGAAACAGGAGAAGAAACAGAAGAGACAGCACCAGACACAGGAACAGAGGAAATACGAACAGACTGAGGACAAAACAAGGGCAGGGAGGGGGGCAAGGAGGAACAACAGAAAACGCTGAACGAGGGACGACCGGAGGCAGAACAGGACAAGGAAAACAACATAAGACTGACCACGCAAGAGACAAGGGAACAGGAACCAAAACGGACACAGGCACAGAAACCGACACACAAACAGACATCGGGACAGAAACAGAAGGAGAGACAAGAACAGGAACTACAACAGGAATAGGCACAGGCACAGACACAACAGTAGGGAAAACACCACCAGGAACAGAGGAGCACAAAAACAAAGGAACAGAAAAAACAGGGGACACAGAAGCGGGCGGGATGGGCAGGAACAAAGGGGTTGCGATGTCCCTGGAGGCATGCAGGCCTGCAGCGATGTCCTCGGAGGCAGGCGGTGGGTCCAGACATGGCGACAGGTGGCAGGTCCGGAGGTGCGGGCGTGCTGCGGGGTGCAGCCACGGGAACAGGCGTGCCACAGGGAGCAATCATGGGAACAGGCGTGCCATGGGAAAAGGCATGCCATGGGGTGAGGCCACAGGAACAGGCATGCCGCGGGGTGCGGCCATGGGATCAGGAGCTCGGGCAGCATCCACAATGCCAGGAATGGACAGTGGCAACAACCTGGAGGAACAAGCAGAAACAGAACCCACTCGGCTGCTCCTAAGGCTCACTCGATCTATGGCAAGCTCGCAGTGGTGCTTGAGACCAAGCCAAGTGCTGTAAAAAGGGTTTTCTGCATGTTCCATCCATCTCACCTTGCTTTCGTGGTGCGTCCTTAGTCGGCTGGTCTTTCTGTAACGTTGGGGAGTGATGATGAGGTGGAAGCATATGCTGAGATAAGCGAGATGTATTAAGGGCAAATCCATAGTCAGGATCAAAACAGTCCAGGGTCATAGAGCCAACATGGAGAACAGGAGGAACAGAGATAACAACAAAGGAACACAGGATAAACACAACAGAAGACACCAAACAATCCAAACAATACACTTCAAACAGTACAAACAGCATAAACAAAGTCCAGCAAACTCACATTGGAACACACAGGGCTTAAATACAGGTAACAATGAGGGATAACAAGACACAGGTGGCTAACCAGACACAGGTGGAAGTAATTAAGGGCAGGGTCTGAAAACAAGGGGGCAGGGCTGGGAAGAACTCAAAAAAAAAAAAAAAAGCAGGACTAAAAGGCACACAAAAGCACATGGAGGAGTGGTAGGGGCCAGTCGTGAAACTCCCTTCTCCTTCTTTTTCTAATTCCATATTTTTCTTCTTATCCTTCCTTATCTGATTCTTTTACTTCTTTCTTTCCACCATTCCTTCTCAATTTTTTTCTTTGCCATCCTTTCTTTCTTTCTTTCTTTCTTTCTTAATTCCATCTTTTTATTCTTTTATGTATTTTCTTCCTTCCTAACCTCTTTTCTCCCTCTTATTTTTTTCTTCCTTCCCTTCTTTCTTTCTTTCTGTTTCTTTTCCATTGCATTTGATTTCTGTGACTCTTTCCTCTGAAATATTATTTTATCATTTTCTTTTTCCGTAAACGCTGTATTTTCCTTCAAGAAACGCAAATCTAATTATTCTAATTAATTAGTCAGTTGATTATTTTTCAGGAGACAAGCATGTTTTTGAATAGAATAAAAAAAAAACATCACAGAGAATTTGTTGTTGTATATGAGCTGATTTGCATATTACACACCAAACAGCAATCAGACTTCAGTCTGACCAGAGATGTGTCTGATTACTGAGTGTAAACACATGTAGTTCAAATCAGGATCCAGACACAAGAGACTCTGAGGGTTCATTACGGACGGCAGCAGCCTCAGCCACACAAACAGCTCAACAGGAGCAGTGACCACAGTAACCCTGCATTCAGAACTGAGGGAAACAGAGCTGGAAATTTACACTAACTAACACTAATGTTTGTGTTTCAAGTCAACCTCAAATCCAAACTGAGCCTTTTTACCCTCATTTATGTCACATCATTCAAAATATGACATTTTTGTTTTTCTGTAATCTTTAATTAAAGTACAGAGTAAGAAAATTCACCAAAAGTCAATACAGATGCTAACAGGCTGACCTGCTAACTAGCAATTTGTCTACATCTTAAAAAGTAAAAAAAAATACATATTAAAATCAAACATCCTACAAATAACGAATCATGTTTTAGAAAGTGCAGAAAGTGCTAAGCAACATTTTCTAGTACTTCATTTATGACAAAATCCACTTCTTTTGAGTATACTGATAAAGGTATGATGTCAATAGAAGATCATTCAGTCACATCCTCACAAACACCCCTCTAACATAACCTGATAGCTGAATATAAATTCCTCAGTGGCGGACAGTAACGAGCAAACATAATTATGCGATATCTGTCGTTCCTTTTGGTTTCTGTGTGTATAAAAACTTAACATGTCAAAACAAAAGAAGCACAAAGCAAGAACACCAATCTGGACACAGCGGTCACTTTGTTTTGAGCTTGTTTTGACCTGTTGGTCATACCGACCCAGTGCAGCACACGGTTCAACGTCAGTGCAGCAGCGTAAAACTTTGGGAGAGTCTATTCAACATAAATGATGAACTAACCTAACTTTGTGTAAATAGAGCACAATATAGAAATATGTCCACATATGCAGTCGTGACTGACGCGGCTTTTTTCTGAATTTATACAAACACTTTCATTTTATAGTAAATTAATTTTGACTAGTTTATGTTTATGAACAGAGACCTACAGATCAACATAGTAAAGGAAGCTCATCTGTGGTCCTGAGTTTAAAGCAAGTTTTTACAACCCCAATTCCAATGAAGCTGGGACGTTGTGTAAAACATAAATAAAAACATATATGATGATTTGCAAATCCTTTTCAACCTATATTCAATTGAATACACTACAAAGACAAGAAAAACTTTATTGTTTTTTGCAAATATTCACTCATTTTGAATTTGATGTTGCAACACATTCCAAAGAAGTTGGGACAGGGGCATGTTTACCACTGTGTTACATCACCTTTCCTTTTAACAACACTCAATAAGTGTTTGGGAACTGAGGACACTAATTGTTGAAGCTTTGTAGGTGGAATTCTTTCCCATTCTTGCTTGATGTACAACTTCAGTTGCTCAACAGTCCGGGGTCTCCGTTGTCATATTTTGTGCTTCATAATGCGCCACACATTTTCAATGGGAGACAGGTCTGGACTGCAGGCAGGCCAGTCTAGTACCTGCCCTCTTTTACTACGAAGCCACGCTGTTGTAACACGTGCAGAATGTGGCTTGACATTGTCTTGCTGAAATAAGCAGGACGTCCCTGAAAAAGACGTTGCTTGGATGGCAGCATATGTTGCTCCAAAAACTGTATGTATCTTTCAGCATTAATGGTGCCTTCACAGATGTGCAAGTTACCCATGCCATGGGCACTAACACACCCACACACCATCAGAGATGCTGGCTTTTGAACTTTGCACTGAAAACAATCCAGACAGTCCTTTTCCTCTTTGGCTCGGAGGACACAACGTCCATGATTTCCAAAAACAATTTGAAATGTGGACTTGTCAGACCACAGGACAGTTTTCCACTTTGCATCAGTCCATCTCAGATGAGCTCGGGCCCAGAGAAGCCGGCAGCGTTTCTGGGTGTTGTTGATATATGGCTTTCGCTTTGCATGGCAGAGTTTTAACTTGCACTTGTAGATGGAGCGAGCATTCCTCAACTTTCCCAATCTTTTGTTACCCCTGTCCCAACTTCTTTGGAATGTGTTGCAGGCATCAAATTCAAAATGACTGAATATTTGCAAAAAACAATAAAGTTTATCCGTTTGAACATTAAATATCTTGTCTTTGTAGTGTATTCAATTGAATTTAGGTTGAAAAGAATTTGCAAATCATCATATTCTGTTTTTATTTATGTTTTACACAACGTCCCAACTTCATTGGAATTGGGGTTGTATTAAACTTAAATGTGTAACTAAGTTGTAAATAAATCTTAAACTGAAACTTTGCTTGCTAATTAATGACATTCTATTAAAAGACTATTAAACTATTAAAAGTTTACCAAGAGAGACGCTGGAGGACTTTCACCTAAAATGAGTTCATGAAGCGAGTCTTGTTATAAAAATGAAAACAGGACATCAGAGCCATAATTAATCTTTTAGTACTTTTACTGTTGATACTTAAGTACATTTGAAGGCAAATACTTTTGTACTTTTACTCAAGTGGAGGTCTAAAAGGAGGAACTTCTACTTTTACTGGAGTAATATTTTACCTTGGGTGTCTCTACTTTAACTCTACTTTAACTTGCTCACTGGACTGAAGGTCACTGAGATAATAGTTTATCTGCTTTTCAGAAATGCTTACCTGTAAATAAGGTAGTATTCGACAGAGCGTTTCTCCGAAGAACCACGTTTCTGTGATGTCCACCACCAGGCTTGCAGGAAGGCAGGTGAGAGTAACCAAGATGTCGGCAAAGGAGAGGTTCACAATAAAGTAATTGGTCACTGTGCGCATGTGATGGTTCTTCCACACTGCAAAACAAACTGAAAACAGAACATTTTTCACTTAGACAGTTCACAAATATTAACACATTAAGATTCATGATACAGTTTTCTAGGATATCAAGCCAAAGAAATACAAGCATCTCCAAAATGCAAAATGGCAACTGTATAGGAGAGAAGAAATTCTTTACTTTTAGTATAGTTTTGGAGCAATTTCTCGACATGAAGTTTTCACAGAATGTAAAAGTAAATATATATATATATATTTGTTCTGTTTTGAAAGTGGTCAGATCACCGCTTGCTGTTTGCAATTAAAACATATTTTAAAAGGCTAATATCAAGTACTGTAAAAAAAAAAGAAAAAGACAAAAAAAATATTTTCGATGTCAAAGTACCTTAAAACATATCAACACTTGTCAACACTTGATTTTTTAAAATAAAAATTAAAATAGACCACGGTTGTTGTTCATTTATGAAACCAAATAGTAAATTCAGAAAAACAAATCATCTTTTTTCATGGATATATACATATTTATTTTAATGGCTGTTGAATGGTCACTAAACATTTTTTACCAAAATAATATACTGTATGTCAAAATGTCTACTTGAATTAGTGAAAGTGTGGAATTACAGTAAAAGGCAGTGTTTCTTAGAAATTAAATGACTGAAGTTTTACAGATTTTTGCCATCAATGAGAGAACATACATTTACTGTTAATTAATGGGTTTCATCTGATATCTGGTACCTTTTTACAGTTTTACTTACAGATTCTCTTTTACAGTGAGAAAAGACAGATTTTTCTCAATTTGTGGAAATAAAAAGTTTGATGTAGTATGTAAACACTGTTGAAGTTTCAAAACATTCACTTCCATACAGTCCATATAAGGAACATAAGCAGCAAAAACAGCCCAATTTGAAATCACTCTTTTTGTGATATCACAAATGTATGTATACTAACTCATGTCCATTCATTTACTTATATTCACTTATACCACAGGTGAGGTTTAGCCCTGCCCACTCACACTGATGTTATAAGGAATGTTTCAGCCCAGACTGCTTTATGAATGAGCTTATTTACATGCATCAGTCTTAAAGGCAAAGTAACAAAAACAGCCTGTTTAATTTTAAGGGATACAGAGATGTTGGAGCATGATCATGTAAAAATGAATTATTACTATTTTTCAGTCCATAGCCATTTTAATTTAACTAAAGGGCAAAACCAAAGTTTTCTTTGGTAACTATTTTCTCTGCTTCTGCCTTTATTTATGTTTTCCACAATGTCCCAGCTTCATTGGAATTGGTGTTGTATTATTATTATTAGGCTGCATGTAAACATGGCTACTGAAAGACGGAAGCAGTTTGTCTGAGTTGAGGAACTTTCGCTGCTGTACCTAAAAATGGGTTTCCATCCTGAGCTGTGAGGGAAATAAGCATGCGTATAATTTAGTATTCATTTAGCTGTAATTACTCTTACATTAAACCTTTTCTGACAGTTAGACACATAGTTTAGCTTGTATCGCTTGCTTATGCAAAATGCAGCATGAAAGCATTTTAATATGGCAATGACATACAGGATAACTGGAATTAATTTAAAATGACTGCTATTACTATTTGAAGGCAGCTGGTGGGATAATGGGATGTTGCATCACTATTAATGATTCATTACAGAATATTTTGTTGTTTTATTTTTTAAATGTTTCTAAAAAAGTATTATGCCTCACATTACATTACATTGTTGCTGTATTACTGAACACATCGGATCTCATCCCATAGACGTGGACCTTTAATGTATTTACTTGTTTGCTTGTTTAGTCTTTGTTTCCTGGTATTACATGACATTTGCAAGCAAATACAATTAATGTGCAGCAACAACACAGAAAGAAGAGGAACCAGGAGCAACTGATCACATCAACAAGCCTTTACAAATACTCATAAATGCCCAACTCAGTGATACCCCAACAAGTAAGCTAGGGAGCGGGTAGCACAGAAGCATAGATGACACATGAGGAGGGTAAACACTTCCAGTACTCTGTAAACCCACCCTTGCACTACAACTTCTCCAATAATGGCACTAAATCACTAAAGTAAATCGGTATCACTTCATTTGGATAGTCCTCTACAGTCCCCTACAGATTATCTACAGATGTTCAAAATGTTAACAAACTATATGTTGAAACTCAGTTGATTCTAAACAATGGTGGGGTTAAGGTCAGGGTTTTGGCCGGGGTTAGGGCCAGAACCTTGGCGAGGGTTAGTTTTAGGTTTTGGGTTGAAATTAAGGTTAGGATTAGGATTAAAGCCAGGATTAGAGTTAAAGAAAAGTAGATATTTAGTTAAATGTAATCTGAATGTAAATGAATTACCTACAAAGCATATAAAGTGGACTATCCAAATAAAGTGCTCCCAAAACTTCTGCGTTTGCGGTGTAAGCAGAGACATTCGGAGAGTTGTTTGATGTGTCACAGTAAACACTCTCTGATTTTCTTTACAGTGGTGGTGATAGGAATCACCATGACCACAACACAAACATGGCCATTTTATCTTGTATCCAAAACCACTACATGCCTTCTGAGTTTAGATGTAAAGTAGATGATGGTAATATAGTGGCAAATCTTGGGGACTCTTTTGCCTCATAACACTGTGCATATATCCCTTCACCATGAATGGATTTTAAAAATGACATTTTAGGCCAAAATCTTCTCAAACCTGTCATTAAACAATGACTCTGACATCAAACAGTGTATTAATAACCATTTCATGTAACAACAACTTAATGTAATAGCTTTAAGGGGTGGATGTCGAGTTTCTTTCACCACCACTGCGAACAGCTGACTGTGTCTCTAGAACACACTCTGAACAACTTTCTTTACATTTTAACTAGCTAATTCAAAAAGCAGCTTAGGCTGAAAATCACTAGTAATACGCTGATGTTTCAGTTGCTACCTGTCGAATTTTCCCGTTCCACCTTAAATGGTACAGCAATTACGTTCTGGTACACGAGGTTGCCTCACCATTTAAGGTGGAACGGGAAATTGATCATGAAGCTGGCGATTAGAAAGCCAAGTTCAGCTTCATATCACAGAAGAATTCTTGGTGGCGATAATAATTAATTGCCCCCCTCTTTGAAGGTGTATGATGGCCTAAATGTATTTAAGCAGTGAGGAGCTCAACTTTCCCCCCTCTGCTGTCACTGCAGCCTGGCAGGGTCGCTAGTAGCTGTTAATGAAGTGATGTAGTTTTTTTTGTTTGTGTTCTTTTTTTATTCAGTGACTCATTTGATTGATTGACGCATAAAACTGAAGTTGTGAATGAATCGCGAGCGTCCTGCTTTTCAGTCTCTTTCGGATTAATGGCAAATGTCAGTGCGATAAACCATTATTGCTATAGTCTGGAGACAAAGCAAGAAAACATGTCCTCATTATTTTTCCAGGCTATTTTAAATATGATTCACCTGTCCTGTCATGTGACACACAAGTGAGATCACCACAGCTGGAGGTGGCGTGTTGGAAATGGCCAGAAAATCTCGTCTCGTCTGTTTACGTAAAAGTCGCTGATGACAACTGATGACATATCCAGTTCTTGAAGGGTTGTCCCATTTCATGGGGGAAGATTTCAACCACTATCCCTTCTAACTCAGTTTCAAGGGGGAGGGTTACACTCGAAAACACAGGGTAGGGGTGAAAATAAGAAATGGGATTGGGCCTTAATATAACTTCAGTGTGAAGTATTTTCATGTGGTTTCTGTGACATCACAAAAACAATTCATTCAAAACAGGCTGTTTTTGATGCTTAGTTTCCAGTTGTAAACTGTATTAACTGGATAGTAAATGATATCTTTTGAAACTTTAACACCTTAAATGGCCAGGTCCCAAAGATTTATTACACTCTTCTATAATCTAATAAAACCTCAGCCAGTTTGCGATGAAGTCCCTGTAGTCACTGAATAATAAGCCTTCGTATGTCCAAAAAAAAAAAGCAAAAAAGAGGAAATTTTGCTTTTATACCTACGTTCACAAGCCTCATTGTTCAAATCAGATTTTTTTGCTCAAATCTGATGTCTCTGACATGATGGTTCACAATGGTTTAGGTAAGTGACTCAAATCTGTCATTAATGTGATGAACCGGTATCCTGAAATGACCCTCATGAGCTCATCCTACTCAGTAACGTCACAAGAATGAATCACTGCATCATCAACACAAAGTAACGAGCAGAACGAGCTTCACTGAGAAGATCATTAACGCTGATCAGCTCTCAGCTTCATTATTAGAGCGAGATGAAGGAGAAAAAGGTGAGATGAGCTGCTTTTCCACCATTTACAGGCTTTAACTTCTGTTCGGCGCTGCTGCCATGGTAACGCTGAATGACAGCACACGTGCAGCAGAAAAAAAACACATGAATTCTGATCTGAGCGCCACATTTAGCTCATGTGGCCACAAATCCGATACTTATCCCATCTAGGACCACATATGAAAATGGCTCAGATCAGATTTGAAAAGATCAGATTTGTGTCCACACAGCCCTGAAAACATCAGATCTGAGTCACATTAGTGCAAAAAATCAGATTTGTGCCACTTCAACTTGGTAATGTGAACACAGCCTATGTTTAACGGGCCCTTTAAACATCTTAGATCTTACATGTGAACATGTGATTTCTTATTAATTCATGAGCTGCTGTGTATTTAGCAGCCAGTTGATAAGAAACCCCAGAATAAGAGCATGCGGTACAGTTTGAAGTGTGATTTGCTGAAGCTCCCTGCTCTGGAGCTGAACTGCTGTGTGTTTTATGGCAGCCTGCTGAAAATGAAATTCAATAAGTCTGAGCTCATTTGATGCAGACTATCATCGATCCTCTTCCAAAGAAATGTTCATCTCTGAAAGAGCATACAATGTAGTTACAGCCATAGTGAGGATACAATTGCACAATGGCAGAGAAAAGAAAACGTCAAATAAAGAGTCAAGTATCACTTGGTTTGCTCAGAGCCTTATTGTACTCATTGTTTTGAACTTCCCATCCCCGTGTTTCTGCCCCAACATTACTTTCCTAAACTGGTATATATACTAATGTGTACTAATATCATGTCAATGAATCAGTAAATTAATGCAACATATAGCTAAGAAATGGCCTGTAATAATACGGTTATAATAACAATTAATTAATTACTTAATAGAGTCTGTATAATCAAAACAATGAGGACACAGAATAGAAAATATTATCATGTTTTGGTTTCTATACAATGAGAAAATATGGCACTGTACAGACACAAAGGTACAATATGGTCTTTAAAGCTGCAGTATACACTTTCAATCCAATAGATTTTTGGCTAAATTCAGCAAACGTCTCCTCTCAGTCTCTAGTTGTCCATTCTATGTGTGCATTGGTATTGGTAATGGCCCAGGCTCTGTAGATGGGAAAGGTAGGTAACATTCACTTTTTCATAGACATTTCACAGAACCAGTATTGTTTTATTGTGTTGGCTAATGTTTGTGATAACAACTCGTTGGCGCTCAAATGTTACATCATGGTATTTGTCTGTATAATGTTTGTGATGGGTTTTAAAAAAAAAAACGATTTGACAGCCCACTATTCTTCACTTTGGCAATGCATGTCCATGAATTGGACAAAGCCAAGTATCTCATGAATTAGGCATGAAATAGACCCACTGAGTATGTTTCAGCACATGCTGAAAAGCTTCTAAAGGAGCACTAAAGGGAATGGTAGGCATGTTTGCTGTTGAGTTGAAATGTCAACAATTGTCCTCTAGAATCTTATACTGTGCCTTTAAAGGGAAATTCCACAGATTGTTCCAATTTCCTGCTTGATTAAAGTGTTAACAAAGTCATTCATAGTGGCTTGATGTGAAATAGTTCACTCTGGAAAAACCTACCGGAATTGTTCACAGTGGTCGTGATAGGAACCAGATGTCCATAAATATGCTGCCAGGTGTCTGCACTGTTTCATGACAGTTTTGAGATTTTGGCAATAAAATGTATGCAAACTAATCAAGAAAGAAAACTTTTTTCCACTATTTTACCATCATGAACATGCCATATAAACACAGAAGATGTGTGGGTTCACTGGTGGTTTTAGATAGTAAATAAAATCGTTATATTTGTGTTGTAGTCATGGCGACTTCTGGTTCCTATCTCCACCACTGTCAAGAAATCAGAGTCTTCCCCTTTGAAATGCAATACTTCCACAATTTAAATGCATATCATCCTTCCAGCTTCTATCGATGGTTTTGAAGTAGTATGGTGCGGTGAAACGTCCTGAAACTGCTGGTTATATGCAAATATACTGCTGAGTGTCTCATGAATTAGGCATGAAATAGACCCACTGAGTATGTTTCAGCACATGCTCTGACGTGAAGGTTCAGCATGAGCACCGGCAGAAGCATGTGCGCTTATTCTTTAACACCATGAACAAAACACTGCAGCAGAGGCTGACAGCATCAAGCAGGAGAGACAAATGTTGGCTTCCACATGTCTGCAGCTGCTACTAAAACTAATGCTAATCTCCAGTTTCACTGTGTTGATGACAAAGTAAACGTACAGCTTTGTTTAACCTTGAAGGTCTTTGCCAGACAGAATAGTAATTAAAGCAATCATGTTATCATAGACAAACTGAAATGCGTCCAAGGTGTTGGGGTTTTCAATCATTTGAAGCACCTCAGTTACAAACAGTGATGCAAAAAGTTGCAAAAGTACATTCAGAAAAACATTTTTTGAATGATATTTATTCAATTATACCACACATTTCCATTCAATAAAACAGAGAAGAGTTAACCTCTTCAACTCCTTGAGATCGCCTGTGGTTCCAAAACACACTTTGTCATATTCTTCATACTTTCTATTTTATAAGCTACATTCAGAAGCTGGGTGTCTTATGAGGCTGTAACTCTTCTTTCTAGTCAAATAGATGGTGATGTAATTTTAAAGCCTTATAATAAAAGAAGCTGAACTCACAGTTTTTTTTTCCTACTGGAAGTCTGTTGCACATTGTTCATTATTAAAAAACTGAATTATTGTAATAAATTCAATTGAATTACTACTCTTTTTTGGCCACATATCTGTCAGTCCTGCGCCCCTACATCTAACAATCAACATAGATTATACAAGACAACAAAAACACATCAATGCTTGTCTTGTATCTATATTAAACTATTAATTGTTTCCTATATAAAATTGTTACATATAAAAATGACCTTTGTACAACAATAATAATAACAAAACAAGTCTAAATTGTATATGGATACCACTTTGAAATTATGAAAACTCAAGGCATGTTTATAGTTATGAAATGGAATGTCTAACAGCAACATTTCATTGACATGGCAGGTGTAACTTACTGAGCTCTAATAAATGAATGAAATGATAAAATAGCTTAATAGCTACTATTTACGATAAACAGTAAATGGAATTTGTCATTTTTTACAATTACGCTTACTTTCAAATAAGTTCTATCTCTATCTATTCATCAAGGGAAGTATAGAGATAACAATAAAGAAAGGAAAGGTCAATTTTGGGGGGAACAGAGGTAGACTTCAGGTCAGAATAATGTGTAGTCTGGTAAAAAAGTGCTGCCACAAAGCTATACCTGCCACACAGGAACACTGGCAGCTTTGTAGCTGCACAGAATGGGAAGCAAAATCTGTGAAAATACATAAATCTGTTACAGTACATACTGTAAGTGCTGCAAGTGCAGTTAAACAATGAAATGTTATTTCTAAACAATAAATGAACAAACTTTTGTTATAAAGGGGAAATACTATAGAGTTGGCAGTATTAGAATCCCAGCATTGATATGATTCACAGAAACTTGATTTGATGAACAGGGAAAATTCTCCCACACTGAACCCTAATTTTACCTAGTTCAGTTAATCCTGTTAGCTCAGTTAGTTCAAACAGCCATGTCCTCGTTAGTATAGTGGACAGTATCTCCACCTGTCACAAGGAAGAACAGGGTTCGACTCCCCAATGGGGAGAGTGCTGGCTTTTATGGGCAGTCACGGGCTGGAGGTTAGGGAACTGGCCAGATCCGACAGCACATGACTGAGGTGCCCTTGAGCAAGACACCTAACCCCAAACTGCTCCCCAGGTGCTGCGGATAGGGTTGCCCACTGCTATGGGCAAGTGTGCTCACTGCACCCTATTGTGTGTGTTCACTAGTGTGTATGTGGTGTTTCACTTCACAGATGGGTTAAATGCAGAGGTGAAATTTCACCACTGTGAGACTAATAAGGGCCACTTAATCTTAATAAAGGAGAACACACAGTGTGCACAGAAGTACAGTGAGAAGGTTTGGGAAATAAAAAACTAAAACAAATATGAAACAAATAACAGTTCATATGCACTAAATGTATAAAGGCTAAAATTGTTTCCAAATCATTATTAATTTCACTTCATTCATTTAAAGTAACAAGGAGTACATAATGGAAAAGAAATGACAATCAAATCTCATTTCTCTGAATCCCATTGTTTTTACAGATGCTTGCACACAGATATTATTCAGAGAATATCATATGAAATATGAACTAAAGCCTTCAGCAGTAGCCTGTCTCATGAACCAGCCTGCACTGAACCTGAAGGACAACTTTCCCTTACACTCACTGATCTATAGCTCTCAGCCCTAATGGTTTTCTCTCCTGTCTTCGAATCCTTGCTTGAAACTGAGATCAACAATAAAGTTTTAGCAGTGATTGACACACAGAACTTTAGCAGTATCACTACGCTAGCGTTTGCTAGTACACAAATATCATAAGGGTTATGATTACATGGCCGGATCTTACCTTCATAAATGTGGGTGTAGCTTCAAACAAATAGTTTGAAACCCTTCTTCCTTCGGAGCCTATTCCGATCACATTAAGGTTGCATGGCCATGAATCAGATGCGTATCTGATCTAGGACCACATATGAAAGTGACTCAGTTCGGATTTGAAAAGATCAGATTTGCATGTCCACACAGCTCTGAGATCCAAGTCGCATAAGGGCAAGAAATCGGATTTTTGCCACTTCAGCCTGGTAATGTGAATGCAGCCATAAAGCACTTGTTTAAACCATATAAACAACTCAAGTGGGAGCTATCGTACAGCCTCCACACAGCAAAGTTAAACACACTGTTACAGCTAAGACCCCCAAAGTTCACAATACGAAAGTTCGATTGCCCCATAAACATTCAAAATAGTAAATTTATAAAAAGTTTTATGTACATATATGCTCCAAAACATGCTGTAGAAATCATCCCTTCAGCAAACACATGGATTCCACCTGTGAATAAACACACACCTCTCATTTTTTTACATACATGTGGGAAAAAGTGTGTGACTACATGTGTAGTTTCATGTCACTTGTCATCACACACATCACAGGTTTTTGCTTGTAAACAAGATCATTTTAATAGACATCAGCGTGACTAATAGTAACAAATTGAATAGACATGTCCACATGTTCGGTTTTGCTATTTGAAATGCAAAATCATTGAAGCTCGATATCTGGAAACTGCGCTGAATGCAAATAGACCCTTATAATTCCAAGGGGACAATATGTTTCCAGAATACAGAACATTTTAAAATACAGTCGGGGAAGGAGGGTATTGTACAAGCAAAGACAAGAACTGTAGTCAGTAAGTAGGGATAAGTAAAGAATTGGCTCCCCACAGTGCTGGTCACTGGCAGTAAGGGATGAGATAACTGGCAGTAATAACACTGCACTGTGAAAACACAGTGCAGCAAGGTGCTGAACATATGTGCGGAATAATACTTTTCAGCAACTATTTCAATCAGCCCCTCCCTCTGTCTCAGTGGTGGACAGAAACTAAGTAAATGTAATTAGTTTCTGTACTTAAGTAGTTTTTTTTTCACATATCTGTACTGAAGTTTTTCCATTTTGGACGACTTTTTACTTTCACTCCACTACATTTCAAAGTCTAATATCTTACTTTTTCCTCCACTACATTTTGAGAAATCTGTCGTTCCTTTTGGTTTCTGTGTATATAAAAACTTAATATGTCAAAATGAAAGAAGCACAAAGCAAGAACACCAATCAGCGCACAGCGGCCACTTTGTTGAGATGGAGTTGATTGCGGTTCCGGCGCCGCTCGAATGGTAGCATGTTACAGCAGCTCGTTCTTTTTAATTCTATTAAACTTTCTTTTTTTCTTAATCACTTAAGATTTTATGTAGTATCTGTGATCTGTTATTATCTGCTTACACTCGACTCAGCCATGTTAAGGACAGTGGTGTTTTTCCTGCTCGTTTTAGAGTTTTCTTTGCGTTCACGCTGGGGGAACATGAGTGCAGCCATGGCTCCATTGTTTACACCAGGGAACAGCTGTTAGTGCTTAGCAATGCTGTTGCTACACCCGGACGGCTTCACTGAGATTACACGTGAGCTGAGGAGGCGAACAAGGGGAAAACCCCCCGGTGTCGAGCGTCGCGCTCGGAAAAGATGCTATAAACCCGTTCTTCCCTCGGTCATCATGGGGAATGTAAGATCGCTCTCCAATAAAGTGGACGAGTTAGCGGCACTGACGCGACACCAGCGGGAATACCGGCAGTGCAGCCTTCCAAATTAGGTGGGCAGACAGGACAAAGGAAAGCAGTAAAAGGAAAGGAGGAGGACTAACCGTGTAAATAAATGACAAATGGTGCAATCCAAGACACATTACTGTTAAAGAACAGGTATGCAGCAGGGATGTTGAACTGTTAGCTGTTAGCATGCGGTCGTACTATCTACCACGTGATTTCTCGCATGCTATTGCGATAACTGCGTACATTCCTCCCTCCGCTGACGCGTGCACGCTCTCATCCTCATTTCTGGGGATTTCAAACATGCTTCTCTGTCCTCCACACTTCCCAACTTCAAACAGTATGTGACTTGCAACACAAGAGACAACAAAACACTGGACCTGTTTTATGCATATAACGCATCCCCCTCCCACGCTTGGGCAAGTCGGATCACAATCTGGTACATCTCCTGCCTGTCTACAAACCCATTGTTCACAGGTGTCCTGTCAACACAAGACAGGTGAGAATTTGGTCTGATGGGGCCTATGAGGCTCTGAAGGACTGCTTTAAAACAACAGATTGGGAGGTTCTCTGATGACTCTGCCATTGTTGGCTACATCTCAGACGACAATGAAAGGGAATACAGAGAAGTTACAAGGAATTTTGTAGACTGGTGCCAGCAGAACTGCCTCCAGATCAACATGGCTAAAACCAAAGAGCTGGTGGTGGATTTCCGCAGGACTAAGTTCTCCTCACCCACTTCAGTGAACATCCAGGGAAGGTACATTGAGATTGTCAAGACCTACAAGTACCTGGGTGTTCATCTAAACGACAAACTGGACTGGTCTGAGAACACACACACCATGTATAAGAAAGGCCAGAGCAGACTCCACTTGCTGAGGAGGCTCCGGTCCTTTGGAATACAGGGTGGACTTCTCCACTCTTTTTATGACTCTGTGGTGGTATCAGCCATCTTCTATGGCATTGTGGCATTACAGCAGCAGACAGGAAGAAACTGTACAAGCTTATCAGGAAGGCTAGTTCTGTCCTGGGCTGTGCGTTGAACCCAGTGGGGGAGGTGGCGGAGAGGAGACAACCCCTCTCACCCACTACAGGAGGCAGTTGCAGCACTGGGCAGCTCCTTCAGTGACAGGCTTCTCCACCTGCGATGCAGAAAAGAGAGATACCGCAGCTCCTTTCTCCCCACTGATGTTCGGCTCTACAACCAAAACCTCCCCAAGCAGAGACTCAGACATTCTCCGTCATAAACACACTATAGATTCACACATCACTCTATCACAGTGCACTCTATCACGAACACACCACATAAACCTATATCTTATCCTACCTCTAATTAATGTGCAATATCTGCTGCTGATAGATTGGTACAAGTGTACCAGTTCTGTGCAATATCTATAATCATTACTTGCAATATCTACAATTTCCGTGTGATATCCAGTCATTACCTGCTCAGAAACGTGCAATATCCATACAACTGCATGTGTAAACTGTAAATTTGTATAGTTTCTTAATTCTATTTTTATTTTTTATATTTTTCTGCTAACAGACACCTTGTTTATTTATTTATTTCTATAGTATATCTTATATTTTGTATGATGCACATCTTTGTCTACTTAATGCTCTTTATCTGCTTACTGTGTATTCTGCTGTAACAATGCAAATTTCCCCCAGTGGGATAATAAAAGTCTATCTATCTATCTATCTATCTATCTATCTATCTATCTATCTATCTATCTATCTATCTATCTATCTTCTTTTGAGCTTGTTTTGACCTGTTGGTCATACCAACCCAGTGCAGCACACGGTTCAACGTCAGCGCAGCAGCGTAACATTTTGGGAGAGTCTATTCAACATAAATGATGAACTAACCTAACTTTGTGTAAATAGAGCACAATATAGAAATATGTCCACATATGCAGTCGTGACTGATGCGTCTTTTATTTTTATTTATACAAAGACGATATAATTTTATAGTAAATAGTTTTGACTAGTGTATGTTTATGAACAGAGACCTACAGATCAATATAGTAAAGGAGCTCATTTGTGATCCTGAGTTTAAAGCCAGTTTTTATTAAACTTAAACTTGTAACTAAGTTGTAAATAAATCTTAAACTGAAACTTTGCTTGTCTGTAAAAAGTGATTTCAGAGCCACTCGGTTCTCCCTGATGGAAACTGTTTGCCTTCAGTGTTTTGTTCTTAGGATTAGGTCCAGGGTGAGGGTTAGGAGTTGTGTAAGGTTGGCAGGATTAGGTTTTGTGTAATGGAAGTAACATATTAATTCACATCTATTGAATGTAAGCAATGTATAAACAGAACATCTACAAGATATTTACTTCAGTGTATTCAGACGCTTCACTATGGCTACTTCACTGATATGCTGTTGATGTGTTACTGATAATCTGGTAAGACTTTATTAATCATCCACAGAGAACCACTCCAAATAAAGTGTTACAAGGCTTATTCCAACAGTTGTCATAACAGTCCAAGATTAAACCGTTTCACCTCAGCAAGTGACAGATGTTGGAATAAGCCTTTGTAAATCTCTATAAGTGTTTGGCAGTTGTCACAAAAGGCTCATATAGGTGTAGGCTAATGGCACATCGGCCTATAGTAGAATGGTACCAGATGAAGTGTAAGTTCGGGTGCCTTATATAAGGAAGCTATAATGACATGTTGTTTTGAATTCAAAAACTAACTAAGAAACCCTGTATCTTAAAAACTGCAGCAGTAAAGTCATTTAAAAGTAAATTATGTAAAAATCTAATAATGCCAGTAGGGGAATAAGTACAAGGCTATACTACCAGTGCGATACAGTATAAGCGTTACCATGAATTTGGGATCCAAATAAAGTGCTCCTCACAAGCACATTTATACAAATAAAGACATCAATTAAAATCAGACAGCCGAAAAATGTGCATGACAAAGATGAACAAAAAACAGCAGCTATAAATGATCCTTACAGAAAGCATACAAAAGTGGCAAAATGATCTTTTTTTCATTTTTATCATCTCTTTGAATTAGACAGTTCGCAGATCAGTGCTGGCAATGATGCAGCAACTTTTATTCAACTCAGGTGTGTCTTTTGAAAATGGGCAATCTCTACACCATCAATGTTTCAAGTCTTGCTTTTTAAGTATTGCATTCACAAATGCAATCACAAAAAAACTAGATCAAAAACACCTGAGACCTTGATCAAGGTAATGCAGGATAGTGGAGAGGCCCAATTCCCTTTCACCCATTGAATTGCCACTTAGGCTTACCCCACTATTTTATGCATTCATATCTAGGGTGTCCAATAGTTGTTGAGATTGAGGGGTAGGGCAGAGTGTTAGAGCCACATGGACCTCTAAATGGAGGATTTTCAGACACTCCAATCAGAGAGTTATGAGAAAAAAAGAAAAACCGGCAAGATGCTGAACAAGAGACCAAAGAAACCCACAAATGTGAGAATTTTCTCTGTTAAAAAGTTACAATAACCATCATATTATTTTGGTTTAATGTTGTTTCAATGTATTGTGATTGTTTCCTTCATAAATGGTCCATTTAAGGTGGAATGGGAACATTTCACTTTATATCACTGAAGAATTAGGGGTTGGTGATAATAAATAACTGCCAATTGGACATGCTAAATTGCCCCTAGGTGTGAGTGTGTGTGGATGTATGGATGACAAATACAGATTAAAGAAAATAGAAGACTGTGTAAAAGACGTTCAAGGCTGGATGTTGCGTAACTTCCTCCTACTAAACAGTAACAAAACAGAGGTTCTCCTTCTGGGTGCAAAATTGGCAAGAAATAAAAAAAATCATCAGATTTCATTTTAAATCTCACAGACTTTCCAGTCACACCTGGCTCAGCAGCAAAAAATCTTGGCATCATAATTGATTCAGATTTATCATTCGATCAACACATAGGCAACATCACTAGGACAGCTTTTTTACATCTTTGCAACATTGCCAAGAACATTATCCTACATGATGCAGAAACACTAGTACATGCCTTTATTACTTCCAGGCTAGACTACTGTCAGGATGTACGAGCAGGAATCTAAGCAAACTTCAACTTGTCCAAAAAACGCCACAGCCAGGGCCCTCACTAAAAGTAGAAAATCTGATCATATCAGTCCAGTGCTATCATCACTTCATTGGCTGCCTGTTAAATTCCGTATTGATTATAAAATTCTTTTATTGACATATAAAGCCCTACATGGGCTCGCTCCTGAGTATCTGCAAGAACTTATTTCCTATTACAAGCCATCACAACTACTCAGATCACAGAGTGCTGCCTTATTAATAGTTCCTAGAATTCATAAGGCTGCAGCTGGGGGAAGAGACTTTTCTTATAAAGTCCCCAAATGATCTTCCAGAAACTGTTTGGGACTCAGACACAAGTCTTGATCTTCACCTAACTTGGACTAGCTGCCCACCTTACATTGATGTTTTCATAGACTCCTAGTCTATTACTACTACTAATACTACTGCTATTAATATTAATAGTATAATAACTTTGTAGGTAGTTTGACCAGAGGAGGATGGGTCCCCCCTTGTGAGCCTTGGTTTCTCTCACAGGTTGGTGCAGGTAAAACAGAGCGAAGTGTTTACTATAAAAGGGGCTAGGCAAAAACACGAAAGTCAAACGAGCGATGTTCAAACCAGACAGAGCAGCCATAAACAAAAGGGCTAGGCAAGGTCAAAAACGGGAAAGCAAGGTTAAATACCGGCAGGAGAAATCAAACAATTCAAGGGCAATTCGAAAGGCAAGAAGACGAGACAAAAACAGGTCATACATAAAGTAGCTAAACAAATCTGGACAGCTTAGTAGGCACCCAAATAGTACCTGCTCTGTGAGGGTCCATGGGGGTCCTGACCACTGAAGAACAGGGTAAAAGGGGGCTAACAAAATATCAGAGAAACAGATGGACTACAGTCTGTAACTGTAGAACTACAAAGTGCACCTATAGAGTAAGTGGAGCTGATAAAATGGACACTGAGTGTAGAAACAAGGAGATGGTCAGAATGTTATGCCTAATCCACAAAATATTCAGCCTACAGCACTTTGGCCACACCTTTTCACACTAAAGGTATATTTAATGTTTCAGCCTGAACTGCTTTCTGAATTCATGTGTACACAAAGTCATTCAGAGTGGTTTGGTGTGAAACTCTGTTCTAGATGAACTTATCGAGTCAAAACTGTTCACAGTGGTGGTAACAGGAACCAGACGTCCACATCTAATAGCTCCCTCACAAAAAGTTATTCCATGAAATGATTAAGAATTCATTACCTGACATTTTAAAAAATATTTTAATGTAGATGTGGGCAATATGAGGATATTTTATGATTATCATTATAAATGTTTGTCAAGTTGAACTCTCTTTAGCCCTGCCCACTCACACCTGCATGTGATGTCGGGACTCATTACTCCTTTTCGTAAACCTCTTTGTTTGGTTCAGTTCTTGTGTCTCTGTATCTCGCCTGATTTCTAAGCCATGTTACTCTGTGCTGTTTCTTCCTCTATTTTGACCCTTGGCATGTCTTGTTGTTTTAAGATTGCCTTTTGTATTGCCTGCCTGTGTTTTGACCCCCTGCCTGTATTGGACCGGCCCAAATAAATGTCTCATTTGCAACTGACCTACTTGCCTCCTACGTGACCATATTGTTATTGTGATTGGCAATATGGTGAGCATAAGGATATTGCCATGTATAAAGAGCACTGACCATCTGCAAGTTTCATTATTAAGAGAAACTAATTTGCCCTGTTTAATTGGATGTAGTACTGCATAAATATTGTTTTTGAGTTTTTGACAGAAGGTTTTAAAATCTCACATCCCATATCATCCATCTCTGGTGGTGGGGTAGATACAGAGCATTTACTGGAACAAATGGCACCTTATCAAGTGATCATATTGAAATGGTTGTGCATGTATTATAAGATTATCTAGATTATTTGCAGACACTTTTCACTTGTTTTAGGTCATTTTATTAAGTAAAATTATTTCACTATTGTAAGGGCCCAGCCTGTGCTGCCGGCTCCCAGCAGAAGGAAATGGTGGCGAGGCACCACAAGTTCAGGGAACTCCAATTCCCAGAAGCCCTTGGGATTTGGCCCAACCTTGCACAACTGTGGACTCCTCTACTTAAGGTCATGGCAGACAGCAGCTCTCTGTCACACCTGTGCAGAGGGGTGACTGGTAGGGTACTTAGCCCAGGTGATTATTTAGACAAAAAGGAAAGGAAAAGAGGGCTGGAAAAAAGAGAAGTTGCCCCAAAATAAAGGAGAAAAAGAGGGCTAAAAAAGAATAAATTGATTCAAAACTACTTAAAAAAGAAGGCTTGAATAAGAAACGGCTCCAAGCCAAACAGAAAGTGTTTGCTCCACAAAGACAACAACTATATGGGCAGATAATTGTACACTTCTTAAAAACAAACTAAATGATCTGCCAGCATTGTGAGAATTTTACTTAATAAAATAACTTGAAACAAGTTAAAAATGTCTAGAAATAAAGTTTAAGTTTACAACAATCTCAACAGAAAATATTGCATTTTTGACTACATTTAAGACGATTAAACTTGACAAGATACCATTTTTTGCAGTGTTGTGAGGCAAAAAAGTTCTCCAAGATAACATTTTTTCCATACTTTCCACTATTTTCCCATCAATGTTCCACATGGTAACACTTTATTTGGATAGTCCACTTTAGATACTTTATAGATATTCAGTTTACTTTCAAGTTTCATTTAACAAAATAACTACTAAACTGACCATAATTTAACTCTAAGTCTGGCTCTAAACCCAACCCTCACTCTGGTCAAAGCCCTAACCCTGGTCCCGATCCTAAACCTAACCCAATCACTGTTTAGAATCAACTGATTTTCAACAGTTTGTAACAATTTGAATATCTGTAGATAATCTATAGGGGTTTACAGTAATTGAAATGTGTAGAACATTTGGAAAATGAGTGGAGTCCCCCCCCTTTAACCTCTAATTACCCACCCTTCAAGAGAAATGAGGCGCACTGTAAAGGGAGATTGACTTCAGCCTTCTGAGCTCTTAGAGAATGGCTAAGGCCATCCAGCCGGAAAACCAGGAATGGCAGTCAATAACAAGATTCCAGCAGTGAGAATTGATTGATGGTGAAAACCACCTTTGCATCCCTAATAAAAGTTTAAAATATAGACTTATAGACCTCTGTCTTTCTGTAATATGAAGGCTTATTTTAAATGAAGTCTCTCTTCTGCAGTCTTACATCTTATTACTGTGAAAATTTGTTCTGGTTCAGGTTTTCCTGTTTGTGTTGAGGGTTTTTTTGTCCTTTTTGTTTCATTCATAAAGTGAACATTGTAAAAGCGATTTAGTTTTATAAAATGGCGCTAAGGATGATGAATAATATCCCTCTTTACACTGATGGTTGGAGCAGAGAAGGTCTGATCTGCAATCAGTGACTGTAAAAAATGCCCCTGTATGGTTGGTGGACTTAAACCACATGATGTCATTCTTCATTCATTTTTACTGAAGGTCAAACTGCAGTAATATGTTCACAATCATGACTCAACCTCTGTGCACCATTGATTCTGCAAGATTTTGCAGAATTGGAGACTCATTATTCCAACCTTATTCCCTAGAGAGCATGTTGGGGTGTTGCAGAATGTTTAGCCTTTCTTTTCTTCAATAAATCAATCTCTATCATTTTAAATACATCTTAAGAAATATGTTTTATCTGAGTATAATGAGTCCCTCTGAGCAAAACATTGAAATAAAAACGTCTCTTGGCAGTGGATTATTTATTTGGAACTTACTGATATTAAATCAACACAGAATGTAAGGATGGACAAAATAACAAGACTTTTAGGAGGTTGTGTTACAATCGTCCTCATTGAAAAGTGGAAGTATGGAGCCAAAAATGCACTTAAGGTAAAGTCAAAAAGTTTTATATTCAAACTTGCTCCAGTACATAACATGAAACCTTTTTAACAGATAAAATTATTTGTTCATTGTTTGATGGTTTGTAATGCAGTAACCTATGAGTCATCACAAAAATTAAGTTTGTTTTAGTATTAAATTTAATTAAAATGCATGAAAGCAATTTTCTCTGAATTTGAGATTTGTCACAAGTACTTTGAACGTCCAAATGAAAATGTAATGAGTATTTTTTCCGCCTCTTTTGCAGATATGATTTTTTAAGAGTGCAGCTACAAATCTTATAAAATAATACTGAAGTATATGAATCATTGTACCCAATTGGTTTAAAGTCAAGAGTTGAAGACTTGGACTTTAGACTAAAATTCAAACATCATGTTTATTTTTCTAAAACATTCTGTTCTGTCACTACAAAAACAATCATAACTCTACCTAAAATTTACTAAATGTGTCAGCAGTGACTGTTTCGATGGTGACCATTTTAGCTCATTTTGAGCAGAACTTAAAAATGCAGTCAGTACATGACTAACAAACACAGCTTTTGAACAGCTGTTCACACAATCTTATTTTTCAAAATCTGTGTTTCAGTAGTGATGATTCTTAATAGGCAGTGGGAGATTCGTGCAGGCAGTGGGAGATTGCAGGGGGGGCCCTTGGTGGCCTAGGCCCCTGAGGCAGACGCTGGCTCTTGGTACGTGGAATATAACCTCACTGGGGGAAAGGAGTTGGAGCAGGTGTGGGAGGTTGAGAGGTACCAACTATCTGACGATGATGATGATTCTGATGATGATGATGACAATGATGATGATGACCATGACGATGATGATGATGATGATGATGAATCTGACGATGATGAAGAATCTGATGATGATGATGAATCTGCCAGCGACAATGATGATGAATCTGACGACGATGATGATGATGATGCTGATGAATCTGATAAAGATGAATCTGATGATGGTGATGAATCTGACAATGACGATGATGATGAATCCGATGACGACGGTGATGATGATGATGAATCTGTCAATGACGATGATGATGAATCTGATGATGATGATGAATCTGATAAAGATGAATCTGATGATGTTGATGAATCTGATGATGACGACGACGATGATGATGATGAATCTGATGGTGATGATGGTGATGAATCTGACAACGACGATGGTGATGAATCTGACGACGACGATGATGAATCTGATGACCACGATGATGATGATGATGACTCTGACAATGACGATGATGAATCTGATGATGATGATGATGACGATGATGATGAAAGCTAACAGTTGTAGCACTACATGGTAAGGGAGACTTATCAACACAAAATCACTTCTCGGTTAATGCAATACAAATGTTTCAATCACAAATGCCATTACCTGCTTCAAAGCCGATGGAAGTGACCAATTGAAAAGGTATTTTTTTGTTTTTTTGTTTTCTAAAAGCACCAAATCATCCAGTGGCAGATGACAGAGAAAGTGATTAAATAGTTGATGTTTAGTTTGCTGTGTCAGTCACACATATGGTTAGTTTTAATTGCCTAAAGAAGGCAACAGTATGGAAAATAGCATAATGACATTCTGACAAGTGAATGTCTCATGAAAACGACAAACAGCACTTATAAAACTAAATCCACTGCAGGAGCAGATGCAAAAAAAAGAGAAAAATGACCACAGAACTCCATTTTCACCTTCCTGACCCTCTTAATCTAGTCTTAATGAAAACTGTGAGTCAGAAGATTAACAAAGCTTGATGTTTATAACTGGAGTTGAATATCAAGCCATTTTATAATTCAAAAGGGCATAACCTGGATGAGTGACCTAATGGAGAGCAGTGCTTCAAAATAAAATGAGACGTTAGAATCTGAATGGCCACTGAATGAAGATATCTGGTCAGTGAATGTGACAATAATAATACATGAACTCTGCTGTACTGTGTTGACACAACTATGATGTAAACAAGTCATGGCAGATGCTGTCATGAGTAGACATGATAGAATTTGTTCAGTAATATAACAATGTCATGTTAGCATTAGGGGTAATTCTCATGAGTGTCTTAAAATTTGATGAGTAATCAGCAAATATATGTAACAAAAGCTGTCATAAGATTTACCAGTAAGAAAAGAAATGCATGATTTAGAGATGTTTGTGTGATTCCTGTCAAAATTCATAAATGACGGGATCAAGAGAGGATGACCAAAATACTCCAACTTGTTTAACCACAAAATATTCCTGTTACATTTTATTGCATGTTAGTTTGTGTCCCAGGTGGTTGCTAAGGTGTTCCTAGGCCATTACTATAGACACCAAGATGGTTGCAAAGGTGTAGCTTGGCTGTTCTAGAATCCAAGATGGTTGCTATGGTCCTTCTTGGCTTTTGCTGTGTTGTCCAGGTGGTTGCTAGTGTTGGTAGGCCTTTGTGATGTTTTGCCAGGTGGTTAATATATCACTGCTGTCAGAACAAACCCTTGTGTTTCCATTTTTGACGTTTTGCAGTTTTTCAGATACTTGAAAATACTTGTTACTCTTTACATTGTTAGTAAATATCAAGATGAATGGACCAAAAAAAAGGCCCAAAATGACTTGGGAAAAACTCTGGTTCCATTGACTTACATTAAAACTAAAGCAGGTTTTTTCCTTCTCCTGTAAAGTTACCATTTTGGAGATAAGAGGTTTTATTCCAACAAAAACGTTCAATATTCAAAAACGTTCAATAATCTACCATTCTTTTCCTATGGGGGAAAAATTGGAGCAAACACTGTACTGTACATGCAATCAGTTTGAAAAACTCAACTCAAGTGCATTATTTTCATATAGGCCCTATGCTCCTAAAAATGTAGTATTTCCAGCTTAAAAAGTGCAAAAAAAGTGTAGAATTAGAAGAAAACAGGTAAGTAAATTAACTTGAGATGTTAATGTTAAGAAAGAAATAGATTAGTTTTCACTTTTTAAGTATATTTTTATTTCAGTGCTGAGATTTTATAATACCATGTACATTGAACAAAACTGTTCTCACAATGTTGACACCAATGGAAAAATAGGGCCCCAATCTCACATCCAAAAACCTTAGTTTATCCTCTGTGCATGTAGCTCTTCAGGAACACATCCAGTCATCCCACACACACACAAAAAAAATGAATTACTGCCTTTTTTGACTTTTTGTTGCGCATCCAATCCACTGCATGTATTTATAGTCTGAATGAAAAGCCTGAGTGTTTTGTTTCCTAAGGAATTTGAGACCTTTCTCAAAAGTGTTATTCTGAGAGGACTTTCAAAGCAGACTGGTCTGCTGGCAGAAGAGAACCTTAAACTAGCCTGTGCATGGAAAGCAGTCTGGGCACCAGTCTTGTTCAATTTCACATTCTAGTGTGGCTGCCAACTTCTTGGATCAGTGTTTTGCTTGAATCTTTCTCTAAATCTCTCCATTGTGATGACACACACCAGACTTCTTGTTTTATCACTCAGAGTGACTCAGAGTCAGTGTTTCAATGAAGAAAAGCAGCCCTAGAAAGCAATTTCACAACAAGTGGAACACTTCTGCCTCCAGACCTCATTCACAGTTGACACTGAATTTGGCCAAAACAAAAAATGAAAAAAAATGAAATTCTTATTTACCTAAACATTTGGAGCAATAAAAAAACGTGTAACTGCTAAAAAATAAATGTGATGCTCGAAAAGGTAGAGGCTTCACTGAAAAAAAACGTTATCTTAGTAAGTGCAAACAAATGTAGTCAATGTAGGCCTGGGTGATAAAACAATGACGATAGTTATCACAATATACCTTCCTCGATAGAGCAATAGGGTTTGATTAAAATTTTCTATATATCATACACCATTCTCACACTTCCACGTTCAGCGAAAGCCCTGGTGATGTTTTCCGACACTACTCTGCTGTTGCCAGGAGAGGGCGCTCTTCAGAGTTTTTCAACATGATTAAAGAGGGAGGGGGCTATGAGTGAAATGAGTCTTCAGCAACGGCTGAAATACAGAGTTATACATTCCCTGTTGGAGTGGAGCGACCTGCGCTCTGTTCTCCTGTGACCCCAGTGTGAGTGATAAGAAGTGGCATAACTGTACTGACCTACAGTGACCTCACCTCTTTCCCTACATCCTACCAAGCTTTAGCAGCATTAAATCATGTCTGCTATTCTCAACTAAAGTGCTGTTAGAGTCATATTTTAGTATTGGTGCATTCCCAAACAATGAAAGTGAAAGAAAGAAGTGGGTTCATGTGAGTTACAGCCTTGATTTAAATGAAAGTAAACTGAGGAAGCTGTGAGGCATTGGAGAGCAGGAGAACGCTATCTTCCCAGGCTAGCTGTTTTTAGCTGCTAGCTAACTTGAAGCAGCACTCCGTCACTCACATAACACGGTGAACTGATGATACTGTAGATCAAACAAGACACAAATGCACCACTTTCAGTTTAAATGTAGCTGGAAGGAGGACTTTGTTTGGTGTTAATATATTGAGGTTCACCCCTCAAACTACTACGATAGAATAGAGAAATCCAGTCGTCTGCTAGCTGGAGTCTGAATACTGTAACATGCTCTGATATGGATGTGGTAGGACTGATGAGAGTAAGGTAAGTAAGTGTGATCCATCACTGACGTCCTGAGCCAGCTAATGTTTGCTGTTTATACTAAGTTGACGTTGTTGAGAAAGTAAACAGTTTAGCTGTTGTTGGCCCCTTGTTTAGCATTTGTAACGGGACAGCTAAAAATATTTTCCTTCTTAAATTTTGACTATTAGAAAAACTGCAGCCGTGCTTTTTCCCGTTGATAAACACAGCAGACACTTTCTCCCACTCTCCCATTAGAGATCTGTGAAATGTTCCATTTGCCGAGTGTTTGTCGTGTTCCGACCATAAAGGATAGTTTATAACCACAATTAACCACCCAGGAGCAAAAATCAGCCTTCAAGCTTGAAAGAAATAATGGTTTGACATTTATTGCGATATGTATCGATCCATCCATCCATCCATTTTCTAAGCCGCTTCTCCGTCAGGGTCGCGGGGGGATGCTGGAGACTAACCCAGCAGTCTTCGGGCGGAAGGCAGGATACACCCTGGACAGGTCGCCAGTCCATCGCAGGGGATATGTATCGATATCGAACGATATTGATTTTGTTTATCATGATAACATTTTTGGCCATATCGCCCAGCTATAAGTCAGTGTATCTCATAATTTTCTCATTATGAGACTGTTCTAAGAACACAGATTATTTAACTAATTTGTAGACATTTTAGCTCATTTTATCTTATAAAAGTGTCTTATTTTATTGGATGATCATTTTACTTCTTTTAAACTTAATTTTGTTTATTTCAGTAAATAATCTTAAGTAAAATAATCTCCCAGTCAAATAAGACACTTTCAAAAGAAGCAAAAATAAGTAAAAATGTTTAGGTACAATTTAAATAACCTCATAATATCCTTTCAGTGATCTCACAATGAGAATTCTAAAATATCTTCACTAGATTTAAGATGTTTTCATCTGCTAAGATGTTATTTTTTGCAGTGTTGACCAGGTATCATCTCTTAAAGGAAGCAGTCTTTTATTGGCTTGTGTACACAGCATGTAGCTCTCATGCCTTGTGGCTAACAAAAGGACTGAAGACTAGAGGAAACTGGCAGGGGGTAAACAAAACCAGTAAGTGTCCTGCTATATCATCCGTACCAGCAATGAGAGCTAGAAAACACCGTTTTTCACAGAAACAATTATTCTAGCTAATCAGCAATGCCAAGCCACAGGTGGTCAGGGCTTGACTGGGAGCTAAGTTCAGACATGGACTTTTGTCTAGACAATTATAATCACAGTGACTTTACCACGAACCACTAAATCACCCAACACAAATGTGTTCTATGCATAAATGTGTAACACATGAGTTTTAATGCCAGAATGAGGATGACCAAGGAGCAAAAATGGCATCATACTCAGACCCCATAATAAAAGCAGAACACAAAATTGTAAATTCTACTACTTTCACAAAAAACTTTACTCAGAAAAAAACAAAGCAAAGCACGAGCTTTCAAGTTCATCTATAAGCTTATCATAAAGTGAGTGCACTGTTTAAGCCATTTGAAACACATGAGCATGAATGTCAAAAACACTGTAGCTTGATTGGGAAATGGAGTGATTTTGCAAGTTAGTTCGCTAGTTTATTAGTCAAACTTAGTGTGTGATGGTACATTTCAGCCAGGCATCTGTAGCCTTAGTTTACAAGTTGGCCAAAGGAACTGGGCAAATTAGCTAACTAGTGCTGTTATCCAAACAAATCATGTAGTTTCATGCATTTCTTTGCATCTTGTGTTGTCATGCTTAGGCCTGTTATCACGCACTTTTTCTTGGTTGTTGTCATTATAGCAACATTTGCAAAATACAGTGGGCTACTAACAATTCTAGGTGCACTTCAGCATTCACCAGGTATGCTATTTTCCCAGGTTGGTTTCCAATTATTTGAAATAGGACTACATTTAAAATGATTAGGCAGCACGTCTCCACTGGGAATTGTTCCAGTCCTCCCATTGACCAGGCCAACCCTGCAGGCAGCCAGGCAGGGCTCCTAGAGGAACTGAGAGCCACCGGGTTACAGCATAACTCCTGGACAGTGGAAAAACTTCTATTAGCAGGACTGTAGAAGCCAAAGGGGCGTTGGAGGCTGTAATTCTGGATCTTAGGCACAAGTCCCCATAAGCATGACTACAAACTAAATAATTAGCAGCTTATGTTGGTGGAGATTTGGTCTTTTAGTTCTTAGTGTAGATTTGTAGACAAGTTGTTTTGCTTGTCAGTCTCAACTTCTTGACTTGCGTTTAATCACACACTTATTGTAGCTACATCCAACTGAGCCGATCCTGAATTCAGAGGAATCTGATTGTGTGGAAATAGAGGAGCAAAGCCACTGTTAACTTAAGTTACATGCTCATGTGTTGATGACTTGTAATCCTAATGAATCATAATAAAACCTAAGTCATACTCAGTAGATAACTACTAAAAGCTGAAACACTACATTAGCCAGATAGCTAGCATATCTAGTTAAGTAGCTAACTTGTAAGATCACTGTCGGCAAAAAGACCATCTTCGCTTCACTGTCAACTACCAGACACTGGAATTATAAGTGTTTGACAAAATAAAGGATATATTTTCATAATAAGAAACAAAACCTCATTATTATTATTATTATTATTATTATTAATGCATATAAAATATGATTTTATAAATGCCAGCTGTCCTTTTCATTGCATTAACAATTCATCATGAATGGAGCAACAGAAATACCCCACAATTATTTGGGGATAAAAAAATGTTGTTCCACTCTAAATTACGAACATTATTCCTTCTCCTGAAAATCGATCATTTGGAGAGATAAGGTCCTGTCTTCATGGTGAAGATAAACCACCCAAATTTATATTTACCTGTATTTTGGTTCCAGCACACAGTCTGCACTGAATCACAGATTCAATCTTCTGTGCTGTGGCCATCTCTCAGTGTCCTGCATAATAAAATCTGGCAGCAAAGAGGCATCTTAAGCACTCTTGTTCTCAAGAGGCAGCTTTGTTTTGGAGGAGGTTCATAAAATTATATGAAAATGTACTTTTTTAATCTCCTACTCACACACTGAGTGAGTGAACACGATTTCGAAGAAAGTGAGCAAAAGTGTGTCTTCCCCCTTCATCTCTAATAACAGTGAGGCTGCAGGTGCTCCACTTGCTCAACTGTTCAGGCACCATTATGTAATAAAATCTATTAACATGACGCATTTCCTCAAATGTGTGATATTAATCTACACCTCATCCACATCTTATCAGACTAGCTCTGATCTTCCGCCCCTTCAATCTAGCAAATCTGTTCTCACACATAAACGTAGATATTGTATATCTTCTATTAATATCTTGTATAATCTGGAAGATTCTATATCAGTATTACATCTTGCATCTCATTTATTATCTACCTCAGACTAACTGCACATACGGAATGTGGACAACAACACACTTCAGTTTTATTTCATAACTTATTACATAATTTATTATTACAACTGTGCAATACTATTGTATATTGTGTATATGTGTATATTCAGAGTCGATGTGTGTGTGTGTGTGTGTGTGTGTGTGTGTGTGTGTGTGTATGTATACATACTTTTTATTTTTAGATATTTATATAATCTTTTGCATTTAAATTCTATAAGGGGGCTATGCACCTAAGATGTACCACCAGATGTGTTCGAATAAAACCAAAAGTATTGGATTTATTATCATGGAAAGTAAACGTAGCCAAATAACAGGCATGGATCAGAGCCAGAAGGCAAAGCAGGATCACGATAGTGATCATAACACAAGACAAGCTTAACAATAGGGGCAAGGCTGAAAACGTAGTCAAAAAGGTGCAAACACAGTAAAAGTCCAGGTCAAAGGTACAAAAGGAATAAGCAAAAATCGGAGAGTGAGTAAATAAGCAAAAGGTCAAAGGCATCAAACACATTAAGAATACACTGCTCTGTATGTTCTCAGGGAAGCAGCACCTCACACTGACTGAGTCTAAAGCCTGGGCTTATAAGCTAATCAGGGGACTGTGAGCGGTGATAGGTTGGCCTACGCTCATTATCCGTCACGTGATCCCTGTTAGTGTTGTGGGCATTGTAGTCTTTATCCGAGTCCGAGCCAGAAGGTGGTTGAGAAGTCACCTGACCTCTCGAAGGAGTCTGGGTGATGTAGTCCGTTTCTTTCTGAGAGTTCGTACAAGGCATGACATTTTCACTCACTTTCCACCTGTGTAAATGTGATGTGACCACAAACATCATTTTGATTTGATTTGAAACTTCACAAAAGTCTCAACAGCTAATATAATCTTTTATTGTGTCACTCTTCACCTTTATTCCAGCTTCCATTCTTTTCAGGAGACTCACCTTCAGGTTCTCAAAGAATCTGCAGACACGCCTCCAAAGTTCAGTCTTAGAAGCTGGCTTAGTATTTTCTGCTTCTACTGAACATTTTAGTCATGGAAAGATGGATGGATGGATGGATGGATAGATAATCCTGAAAAAAATTTGCAGCTGGGTTTCCTAATTAGAAAGGTTGTCTAGATACTTTTGGACTTGCAGAGTATCTGCAGAAAGTTATGTCTATTTTCAGCTGTTAAATATGAGGATTTGGGTGTTATTCCTGAATAATGGTCCAATTACCCAGCAGAAGTTGTTCTGGCTGTGCAGTGACAGCCCTGTGAAAATGATTGAATCACTCCTCATGGCAAAAGGCAGGCAAAGTCCTTATTACTGATGATATATATTCATATCACTGTTGTAAGAACAAAATCTTGTATCTCCAAAATTGTAACTTTACAGGAGAAGGAAAAACCTACATTACTTTCAATGTAAGTCAATGGAACCAGACTTTTTTCCAAGTCATTGTTGGCCATTTACTTTGGTCCATCCTTCATGAAATTCCCACACAGGCCAACATGCATTCTCAAATTATGTCAAAAACTGAGAATTGACAAAAAGGGAGATATGTGGTTTTGTTCTGACAGCAGTTTTATATATATATATATATATATATATATAATATATAATATATAATGCTGTTCTAAAACAATGTAGTTATTTTCCCCAATTTGAAAGGACTTTTGAAAACCAGTCCTGACATTCCTGAAAAAGACAGAATTTTCATCAGCAATGAGCTGAAATTCCTTTGCGTAGACTAATTCACACAGTTTGAGAAAGAGAGCAACACTGAAACACAAACACGTCCTCTATGGCTGCATTCAGTACGATCTTTAACTCGCCTGCTTTCAGCATTAACTGGACTAATGAAATTGTTTAATAGAGGTCACAAATAATTCTTAGTAATTCATTAGTCTCTGGGGATAAACTGTAAACATGTTTTATCGATCTGTGACCTCTTAATGAGAGTAATGACTCCTCACAAGAGCTTTGGGTTCAGTCGCAGTGCTGAGTTTATTAGCTGACAAACACAAGAACAAAATGGGGTCATAAAAAGGTAGACTACAACTATCAGCTCCATCTCACCATACATAACACTACACAAGACTAATTGTATAGATTAGATATGGTAAGAGTGAAATAATATCACTTCGTTTTGATTTGATAGTTAGTTCTGGCCACGCAAGCTGATTGGTTGGCTGAGAAGCCGTGCTGTTATTTCACCATAACATGACTGGTTTTTCACAAACATTGTATCACTCTGAGTCCTCATTTAGTCCTCTATTTCTCTCATTTCTATTTCTCAATGTGCTGCTTATTACCTCTGAAGTGTTGGCAGCATAATGATGTTGATTTAAAAGCATAAATAAAGCCACAAGTTACAGTATCACTGTCTAAAAACGAGTATCTCCTTTTGCGATTTTTAATTTTTTAAGTTGTGCATTTCTGGACTATTCATCTCAAATCAAATTCTAACATAGTTCTGTAAGGTTCTATGAGACATTTTAGCACATTAGTCACACTTCTGATATAAAACTAAACCTCATACTACCTTTAGCCTGACCTGCTGTACAGCTGTTTTTGACAGTAGGTGTTTGTCAAATCCATAAGAAATTTAAACTGATGGTTTCTACCTAAAACTGACCTGCACTGGTTAAAATATTTAGCACTGAGCTTCATACGTAATACATTTTTTGGGGGTACTCTGTGCATGGAACCGGGTTGGCTGGAGTGCCCCTGATAGCAAGAAGATAGGGGACCACCGCTGGCCCGCTGACGGCCCACAGATGGCAAAGCTGCTGGTCCACTGACGTTTTGCACAGCACTTTCTGGGGGGGGCCCGCTGCTGGTTACACAGTCATAGACAAAGTTACACTTATTATGTGTTTTCCATTTACGGTCCATTTACTTATTTCTCCTTCCTTCCTTCCTTCAGTTATTCTTCATTAATTAGTTCAGTAAATCATTTTAATCCAGCTCAGCATCCCTCAGTGGTCCAGAAAAAGCTGTGTTCCTGTGTGTGTATGTGTTTGCATCTCTGCGTGACTTGACCGTCTTTTGCCTTCTGCTTTGTGCGGTAAACAGGCTCCAGCTTGTGCTCACCACATGGAGGCGCCTGCAAAGCGCTGCTCCACTAAGGTCTCTGCAAGAGCGCCTTCAGCCAGCGCATGTAGCTCTGGGCTTCACAAGGTGCAGCGAAAGAGGGACTTTGATGGTTCTGCTTACTGTGTGTATATCATAGATATCCAAACACAGAGATGCAGCGTTGCCTGTTATTCTCTATGTGAGGCGATATGTCTGTGCGTCCGCCACAGTGGTGTGGTGTGTCCGCTTGTAAACAAATTCACTTGTATTGAGAGACAATGAGTCTCAGGATTAAACTTCCTTATAACTCAACTGATTTTCACCTCATTTGTTTTGCTATAATCCTCAAACACAGAGTAGTCTAGGTTGCACAGAATGGATTCAATCAATTCTCAAACAGAATTGATTGTGCTAATTGGCTGCCCATACCAGCAGGAAGATATTCAGCACCTGACATGACTTTATCACGAGCTCCGGTACAAACACAATCAGCAAATCCATCAATGTGTGAATCACTTCTAATCTTAATACACAGAAAGACGAAGCTAAAGTCAGCTTCCTATTCACCAGCTTCTTGTTTGAGTTCCCCTGTTCCACCATATGTGGCACAGCAGTCACTTTTTGATGCCTGAAGCTGCACCATTTAAGGTGGAACAGGAAAACTTGAAGAAAAAGCTGACAAAGAAGAAGCTAGCTTCAGCTCTGTGTAAGAAAGTGCTAACATTGACCTGTTATGAATGTCTACACAGATTAAAGAATGCAATAACTACAAGCATTAACCATCACTATTTATTTACAACTATTACATAAAGTTAAAATCCCCTGAATAGACTATTAAATGAAATAAGCTTCATATAAAACCAGAGGAAAAGCAATCACATCAACAGGTTCTCTGAGCTTTACAATCTACACGTACATATCTACACATAAACATCACACAAACAATATGCGTCACATGGACATGAGCGTGGTTCACTATGTATCCTCCATTATATAATCCTATCCCACTTTTTGAGTGCAATATTCTTGAAATACAATCATTTTGGACAGTATCTTTATTAATCTGCCTCTCTGTAATGGTACTGAATGCAGTCCAGCAGAGATGTTGATCTCCCTAAAATGGCGGTGCCATTGACGTGCCTGGCTGGACCCAATGCGGCATCTAGGTATGTATATCTATGGTGTAAACACAGTCAATCAGTTATATCATTACCGTCTGTGTGTGTAAATGCAGTCGCTCCATCAGTTATATCACTCCTGTCATTTGTTAGAGAAGAGAAAGCACAAAGCTGGGCAATGCATGGATTTCCTATGAGAGGAACTGAGAGCCACCGGGTTACAGCATAACTCCTGGATGGTGGAAACAACTTCTATTAGCAGGACTGTAGAAGCCAAAGGGGCGTTGGAGGCTGTAATTCTGGATCTTAGGCACAAGTCCCCATAAGCATGACTACAAACTAAATAATTAGAGGCTTATGTTGGTGGAAATTTGGTCTTTTAGTTCTTAGTGTAGATTTGTAGACAAGTTGTTTTGCTTGTCAGTCTCAACTTCCTGGCTTGCGTTTAATCACATGTAGCTACATCCAACTGAGCCGATCCTGAATTCAGGGGAATCTGATTGTGTGGAAATAGAGGAGCAAAGCCACTGTTAACTTAAGTTACATGCTCATGTTTTGATGACTTGTAATCCTAATGAATCATAATAAAACCTAAGTCATACTCAGTAGATAACTACTAAAAGCTGAAACACTACATGTTAGATAGCTAGCATATTGCTGCTGTCGGAAGAAAACCTTGTATCTCCAAAATGGTAACTTTACAGGAGAAGGAAAAAACATACTTTACTTTCAATGTAAGTCAATGGAACCAGATTTTTTCCCATGTCATTTTGGGTCATTTCTTTTAGGCCATTCATCATAAAATTTACAAACAATGTAAAGAGTAACAGATACTTTCAAACTATGTCAAAAACTGAAAAATGCCAAAAATGAGGATACAAGGTTTTCTTCCGACAGCAACAATATCTAGTTAAGTAGTTAACTTGTAAGATCACTGTAAGCATGACAAAGTAATAGGAAGACCATCTTCACTTCATTGTCAACTGCCAGACATTGGGATTGTTTAATGCCAAATCAAGCACTTCTCCTTATACTAATTTGACAAAATAAAGAATATATTTTCATGATTAGAAACCAAAATTACTTGGGAGGGAAAATGCTGTTCCACTAAAAATATCCACTCTTCTGTGCTGTGGCCATCACTCAGTATCCTGCTTAATGAAATCTGGCAGTAAAGAGGCATCTTAAGCACTGTTGTTCTCTAGAGGCAGCTTTGTTTTAGAGGAGGTTCATACAATTACATGAAAATGTACTTTTTAAATCTTCTACTCATGCACTGCGTGACTGAACATGATTTCGAAGGAAGTGAGGAAGCAAAAGTGTGTGTTTGTCACGTCTTAACCCAGACGGTTCTGGAAATTGAAGCCCTGGCTGGAGGGATGCATGACAATCAAATTCAATCACATAGTCAAGTAAACAAAATATTTCCTGCTTACAAACACAAATGTGGTTTTGTTTGAAAGATTAGAATCTGCACTTTTGAAATGAGTCACAAATAATTTCAATGAAATTACAACATGCCTGTAAATTGCTGTTGATAAATTGCTTCTATATTGCTTGGGTTTGTGTGATCCCTCTGGCTTGAGGGATCGAAGTTGACGAAATCCACCCAACCCTTTCACACATGCATCTCAGCCTGGAGAGAGAATCTGACATGTATCAAAGCCAGATAGAGTCTCAGGCTCAGCACAGAACAAGGACAGGGTAGTTGTTCCACCTATTGGCTGTGAGAGGATTACTAATCTGCAACAGTCACAATTCCTAATGATGCAGATTAGTGAAGCTGCAGCCTCTCTCTGGAAAATCAGCCCACACTTTAAGACTCAGCGTAGACGATGACTCAGAGGAACCACTTGTCATGTGATGGTACACCTGGGAAGTTTCATTCAAAGTGTGTATATGAATGAACAGTGGTGGACAGTAACTAAGTAAATGTAAGTAAAGCGGTCACTTTGTTTTGAGCTTGTTTTGACCTGTTGGTCATACCGACCCAGTGGAGCACACGGTTCAACGTCAGCGCAGCAGCGTAACATTTTGGGAGAGTCTATTCAACATAAATGATGAACTAACCTAACTTTGTGTAAATAGAGCACAATATAGAAATATGTCCACATATGCAGTCGTGACTGACGCGGCTTTTTTCTGAATTTATACAAACACTCATTTTATAGTAAATTAGTTTGGGCTGGTTTATGTTTATGAACAGAGACCTACAGATCAACATAGTAAAGGAGCTCATTTGTGATCCTGAGTTTAAAGCCAGTTTTTATTCAACTTAAACTTATAACTAAGTTGTAAATAAATCTTAAACTGAAATTTGCTTGTTTGTAAAAAGTGATTTCAGAGCCACTCGGTTCTCCCTGATGGAAACTGTTTACCTTCAGTGTTTTGCGCCTCACAATCACATCATTTTAACAGCGATCACTGTCAGACTAATTAATGACCTTCTATTAAAAGACTGGTTTACCAAGAGAGACACTGGAGTATTTTCACCTACACTGAGTTCATGAAGCAAGTCTTGTTACACAAATGATAACAGGACATCAGAGCCATAATTAATCATTTAGTACTTTACATTCAATACTTAAGTACATTTGAGGCAAATACTTTTGTACTTTTACTCAAGTTTAGAGTAAGGACTTCTACTTTTACTTGAGTAATATTTTACCTTGGGTATCTCTACTTTAACTCAAGTACATGATTTGTGTACTTGACCCACTATGAATGAATGACACAAATGCAAATTGTGCCCACAAAAAATTACTCAGTTACCCAGAAATGAACCCAATACCATTCGCCAAATGTGTCATCTGATCTTCAGAGTCTGACCAAATCAGACTGAGCCATAAAACTGACATAATAAAAAAAACAAAAAAGTGGTGATGACAGTTTGGGAATTTAGTGTAAGGAGCTGGAGAACGAATTGCCGGCTGTGCAGCGAGTGGGCGGAGCTCGTTACTCTGATGTAGCAACAAGCTGCTTGTTAAGGAACTGTAATTTGGCTGAAGGAACTGAACATTAAATCATATTAAACGCCGCATTCACGGCCCAGTTTATTAATTTCTTACTTTATTTATTTAACTGTTGTATAAAAGCAATAGAACCCTTGATTAGTGTGTTATCATCAATAACATCACTGCTTTGATGATCTACGGCAACCAAATCACAGCTGTGATGTCATTTCATGAGAAAACACACTCCCTCTCGGATGCTACTGCTTAAGCAGCTTGTTGCTACGTCAGAGTAACGAGCTCCACCCGCTCACTGCACAGTCGGCAGTTCGTTCTCCAGCTCCACACAGACCAACTGACAGTTTGGGAATTTAGTCTCGTCTCATCTTCAGCGTCTGACCAAATCGGCTGTCGGTTAAATGTGATCTTAAAAGTGTCCGTTTTCTGTTTGTGACAAAGTAAGAAGTAAAAACGTTCAAATGGCTTGAGCATCTCTTATAGCTGTCAAAGTCGTTGCTTAGCAACAGCGTCTCAGCAGAGTGATACAATCCATGATGTTATGGCGAAATAACAGCACAGTTAGAACGCTTCTCAACCAATCAGCTTGCGTGGGCCCAACTAACTGTTGCATAATATTTTTACCCTACTCATTATTAGGTGACTTATCATTTTATTTCACCAATTCATTCATTTCCAGAACTTCTCTATATGTGTGTGTTGTTCTGTCCACACTGGACTGGACTCCACTCCCATGCATGACACTGAAAATTTGCCCTGCATCGTAAGATACTGTGGTGAGTCCCATTGGAATGCAGACCTCTACTTTGCGTGCCACAAAAACAGCTCTGACTCACTGAGGCATGGGCTCTACAAGACATCTGAAGGTGGCCTGTGATATCTGTCACCCAGACAGAAGATCCTTTAAGTCCTGTAAGTTGCGATGTGGAGCCGTTGCAGATTAAACTTATTTCAGCACATCCTACAGATGTCAAGAAATATGTGTTGATGCAGAACCCTCACCACCCATTCATTCCCACAGTGCAATCAAGTTCGAAAACCTTTTTGTTGTTACAGGGAAAATTCACCTTTATCTGTGTGTCCAGTGTAGTTTTAACTAGGAGGGCATCAATACCAATTTTTTAAGACCATATGAGTGCACATTTTCTGATATTTGCCAAAACCAATACCACGAGTCACCTACTTGGAATGAAGTAGTTGTTAGTGTAAATGAGTGCAATGTACCTCAGCAGTTAAATCATTAAAATCTGGCTGATTTTTAATATTGTGCATTAGTTATCTTGGAGTAGGGCTGTGGTGGAGAAGAGCGGGTTTAATCAGTTTTTTTCTGTGAGTTTTTTCAGTTATTTTTTTATATTTTTTTTTTTACTGTAAGCAAAGTACATTTCTTAGTTTTGATCTCTCTGTGTAACACAGCAACAGCAGGAATCACATCCGAGGCTAATGAAGAGCTCACTTGTGGAGTTCTACGTCTTGTTTGAATCTTTTGTTTGGCTGGTTGAGCTTTAGCTGAATGTTCTCTAAAGTCAGACATACACTGCCATTTTAGAAATCCTGCTCTTTGGTGACTCACACTGTATACTGGAGTCAGCAGGCAGAATTTAAGGTGGAACAGAAACTCAAACGAGGAGTTGACTTCAATTTCACGACTTTTTAGTGTCTGACAGTTTCTTGTTGCCAATTAAACGTATAAGGAAAACAGCTGGAGTTAAAATGCAAATCAGTCCATTCTAATTATTGATGTTCGGCTTAAATCTCTATTTTTGCCTCTTTGCTAGCTACCAGGGACTAAACATATCGTCTCCTTGGAATTATAAAATTCTTTCTGCACTCTTAGCAGTTTTGAAGTATTGAGCTTTGAATATTTTGCTTTCTAAATATAAATAATGTTACTTTCATACAAAAAAATGACAGACACTGTAAAGTGGTTCTAAATGTACAACATCAAAATCCTATCAAATGTGTACATTTTTGGAACAGGTCAAATGCAGATAGAACCTTCTCATCCTGAGAATTCACATTCTGCTTGGAATTATACGGTTCTAATGCGGCAAAGGATGAAGAGAAACACAAACAATTTATATGCGTAATTTGTTATAAAACATAAAATTAGTGTTGCACCAGAATGTCTACATATAAACACAAGTTAAATGTAATGCTTTCTATGACATTTTTATGACATTTGTTTTTTAATTATTTATACTTTTTAACATTTCCAACCATTAAGTTTCCTTTAGTCAGACCGAAACAGCTACTGTAATAAACTGTCCCAGCAGGTCAGTCTAAAGACCGTGTGAGGTTTTGATTTATATCAGAAATGAGCCAAAATTATGGATGAATTAATCAAATTAATGTTTATGTAGTAATTAAAACCCCACTGCTTCAAACATTTACTATTACATTTTAGACTTAGTAATTATAAATGTAAGACAATAAGACTTTTTAAGGATCTGGAAGGAGACAGATTTTCAGCAACATGTCTTCATGTTTCATACAGTTTTATAAACTTTTCCCGCAGTCACTGACCAGCATGGCGGCACAACAAATAAACCTGATTGGTCATCTTATGTGTATTCGGAGGGCTGATTGGCTCACAGAGAGAACCTAATAGAACTAAGTTAGAGCATAAGTTTGGCAACGGAACCTTTTTGATTTATAGATACTTAGAAAAACTTAGAAAAACACCTTACATAATGTTAAGATGCTGTGACAGAATAAGAAAATGTGTTTGAGAAATTTAAACTGTGTCTGACTGTGATAGTTTACCTGTCAATACAAAGAGGTCATCCACAGCTGATGTATTTAAGTCTAATTTTAAAACATACACTTATATTGTCAAAAGTATCTACCAGTCTGCCTTCACATGCATATAAACTTGAGTGACATCCCATTCTTAATCCATAAGGTTTAATATGATGTTGGCCCACCCTTTGCAGCTATAACAGCTTCAACTCTTCTGGGAAGGCTTTTAGTAACTGACTCTGCAGAAAGTTGGCGACCTCTGCGCAGCATCCGCTGACCCCGCTCTGTCATTTTATGTGGCCGACCACTTCGTGCCTGAGTTGCTGTCGTTCCCAATCACTTCCACTTTGTTATAATACCACTGACAGTTGACTGTGGAATATTTAGTAGTGAGGAAATTTCATGACTGGACTTGTTGCACAGGTGGCGGCTGATCACGGTACCACGCTGGAATTCACTGAGCTCCTGAGAGCGACCCATTCTTTCACTAATGTTTGTAGAAGCAGTCTGCAGGCCTAGGGGCTTGGTTTTATACACCTGTGGCCATGAAAGTGATTGGAACACCTGAATTCAATGATTTGGATGGGTGAGTGAACACTTTTGGCAATATAGTGTATCTATATTTACAGGCTTTTAAATGGATTATACTTCTTAGCTGCATGTCCAAGTAAAGCAAATGGTACGACACTTTGGTTCACTCTTGTAGCCTTTTTACTGTTTATTTAAAAATAAAGTTGACTTAACATGGTTAGTCAGGAGGTAACAGATGTTGATACTGGCACAGTATCAGATGGATATCCGATATCAGAATCAGTAACAGTGCATCCCTTACTTCTTTTTTGTTCCTCCCTCTGTGCCACTGATCCACCAGATCCATCACCACTCACTGTTCTTGACCTCATCCTTTACAAATTAAGCATTTGTAGGATGTAGGATTTGTAGGAGTGTAACTTATAATCTAAAACACAATCTATCCATGTTCCCATTTAGCTCTGCCACTTTTGAAACGAGATCTGAGGAAGCGACTCCATCTGAATGAATAAAGCCAATCGCAGCATTTGGTCTGGATATGCTGCCCATTTTATTCCGAGCTGCTTCTGTATGTGTATCCTACGCTGGGTTGATGAAACCCAGTGAGCTGATGTCTTTGTTCTCACAGCTCAGACTCGGGAGAGAATCTGACATATATCAGAGGTAGGCAGTGTGTTGGGCATAGCACAAGAGCAAGACAAGGCATTCAAGGCGCCTTAAGCATTTGCCCCAAAATCACATGTACTGTGAGGAGATCCATAAACCGCAACAGCCACTTTTGAACTGATTAGTGAGGAAACAGATCCTTGCAGGGTTTTAACACGGTGAGTCTCAGCTCTACAGAAGACGACTAAGAGAAGCAGAGGAATGCTGCTACGTTTCATACCTGAGATGTCTGAACTACTCGTATCAGCACAACACACATTAACGCACCACCACCACCACCACATCAGTGTTACTGCAGTGCAGAGGATGATCCACCACTCAAATAGCACCTGCTCTGTGAGGGTCCATGGGGGTCCTGACCACTGAAGAACAGGGTAAAAGGGGGCTAACAAAGTATGAGAGAAACAGATGGACTACAGTCTGTAACTGTAGAACTACAAAGTGCAGCTATAGAGTAAGTGGAGCTGATAAAATGGACAATGAGCATAGAAGGAGGTGGTCATAATGTTATGCCTCATCAGTGTGTGTTCATATGAAATTACATGGTAATTTATACCATGTAAAGGTTCCTTCTAAACAGCCTTACTGTGAGCAGCAATCTAAGCTCTGAATGATGTACTAGAAAAATAAACTGTGCTTGATTAAATAGCGCCTTTTATAAAATTATGTAATGCAAGTTTTCAACACAAGTGCATAAACATTAGCAAAATCATATTTGAAAAGCACGAGTCAGAATGAAGATGTTTTTTGATCTGACTGATTAACTCAGTGAAAAACATTCATGCTCTTAGTAACACTGCTAGATTACAGCTATGAGAGATGCAAATAGAGACCCAGTAGAGTCTTCACATTGCTTGTTGGACCTTTGAAATTTCATAGTGTTTCGACTAAACGAGTCAAAAGGCAATCACAAGCATTTCTAAAGAGTCTCAAAATCATTTCCCTGTCTTTCTTGGCAGAGTTTGTGTATATTAAATCGACAGTGTGTTTACGGAATATGAGCAATAGCAATTTTGGCAATTTTGATCATTACTGGGAAGAAAATCCAATATCTATTTCTGTTTGTACCCACACTAATATCACCTATTTCAACTCAACTACAGGTTTAAAAACACAGTATTTTATGCACAGATGAATTGAGGTTATCTTATCTGGAACAGGAGACATGCTTCAGTGCAATTGTCAGAAACTACAGTTCATTCATTTAATTTCCAGCCAAAGAACAAACTATTCATTTTTCAGCATCAGGGAAAAACAAACTTTTGACAAAAATATCCCATTTCACTATGTAGTGAGTTCACTCTTCACCTTTATTCCAGCTTCCATTCTTTTCAGGAGACTCACTTTCAGTTCCTCAAAGAATCTGCAGACACACCTCCAAAGCTCAGTTTTAGAAGCTGGTTGATGATTTTCTGAAGTAATCAAACCCATTCAGTGGTGTTGAGGTCTGGACTCTGGGGCGGTCAGTCCATCGTTCAGCTTCTTTGTTTGATCTGTCTATCTTCTTTTCTCAGTGAGGTTCCTCTTGATCAGCTACACATCCTTTCAGACCCACAACACTGAGTGGCTTTCTCACAGTGGAAGGATGGACAGAAACACCTCTGGATGTTTTCAGATCTGAAGCAGCTTGATTTGCTCCTCTCTCTCAAAGATGAAAGCTTTAAGTGCTGTTTATCTGATGGGGGCAGTTTTGGTGTCAACCAGGTCTTCCAGGTGGTTGTTAGAAGGCTCATATTCTATTATTTTTTTTAAATTCCCATTTTTCTATTGTCATTTCATTTTTATTGTCCTTTGAATGTTTTGAATGTGTCTTCCTTATGCAACTGAATTATTTAATATCTAATCTCCTAAGAAATATCTCCAGAAAAATGAATAACTTGTTCTTCATGGCTGCTTTGATTGGAAATAAAATAAAGGGCCAAGCTGTGTGCATTGTGTCTATGTACACTCTTTTAAAAAATGGTCCTTCAGTGGCAATAATTCTATATAGAACTATGGACTCTTTGCATGGTTAACTTTTTCAACTCCTTGAGACCACCGGTGGTTCCAAAACGCACTTTGTCATATTCTTCATAACTTTCATATTTCATAAGCTACATTCAAAAGCTGGGCATCGTATGAGGCTGTAACTCTTCTTTCCAGTCAAATAGATGGTGATGTCATTTTAAACCTTTATAATAAAAGAAGCTGAACTCAGTTTGTTTTTCTACTGAAAGTCGACGTATTTTTTCTCAAATCTGGGCTATAAACTATAAACAGACAGCGTCTCTTCAGAGATCTATTCTGTAAAAATTACCTTTATAAAATTTCACAAAGAGCATCTGAGATTTTTGGCTTTCAGCAGTAAAATGTGAGCATAGAGCATCTGTTAATTTGAGCGGAGCTTTTACATTAAGTAAATAAAAATAAATTAATTAATTTAATTAAATTTGACATTTATTCCATGCAGCTACTCAATAATTTGACCTATGATTTAATCATGTAAATTCAGATGGACAAACTAAAATATACCCTGGAGAATAAAAGGCTACATGGTTCTTTGCCTGGTGAAACTGTTCTTCAGGTTATTAGAGGTGTTGTATAGGGTTCTATATAGCACTAAAGAGGGTTCTTGTATTGCTATCATTTCAAGCCATCAATCTCCATCAATCTGAAGAACCATTTCACCATGCAGAGAACCATTTAATCATACAAATGCTTATCGTAATGTTCCTAGTTCATAGAAAAACACTGTCTTTACTAAAGAACCACTGAACCATCTTTTTGAAGAGTGTAGCCACTGAATAATAAGCCTTATGCACTTTTATTAGGACTTTTATTTTAAGGGGTTAAAGCTTCTGCTGACAACTGTGTGTTCAATATAAGCATCCATCTCTAACGAAGTTATACTGTTATTAAAAGTGTTTAATAACTGGACAAACGTGCAAACATAATCATTTAAATGCACGGAGGCGCTTTACTGCAGATTCCTACATGGAAATCCTGTCATCTTTTTTAAGTACAAAAATGTATTAACTGCTTTATCTTTGCCCTCCAGCTCACTGAATCTGAAAAGAAAGAGGATAAAATGCATTTTATCCGCTTCAATTCTTAGATATTCATCTGCCTTTAGGGGGAAATCAGCTTAAAACAACTACTACTTCCATGCACTGTATATCCACTGAGCATACAAACATGCACTGATCAATATTCAGTGACAAATGCAATAAGAAGATGTGCAGATTTCTGATAACCATACAAGAAAGTCAGTTCACTGAATCACTAAGTTATGTGAAGGGAAACAACCGGCTTGTGGAGAACAGGGAAAAGAGCACTGCATTACCGCTGCAGCTCACAGTCAAATGCCAAAGTTGAAATTTTAATGCAAGGCAGGACAACAAATTCAGCGAGGCTTCTGTTAACACTGGGGAGGAAGGAATATAAGCAAAGCAGCTCGGAGTGGAGGGATATTAAAGTGTCTGCTTAAAAAAACGAGGATGTTTTCAAGCATGCCAAAAGCAATGACAGCTGGCTGAGTGAATGCAAATAGTGGCATCAGCAGCCCCCAGAGCATCATCTGGAAGCATGTCAGGAGCAGATCCCAGAGGCTGGAGTTGGCTTCTTTTATTTCCAGCTACTCATTCGAATTGTCCGTTCCACCTTAAACGGTGCAGCACTTACATTCTGGCGCCTCAGGCTACTCATTCGAATTGACTGTTCCACCTTAAATGTTGCAGGACTTACATTCTGGCACCGCAGCCTACTTATGTTTAATTGTCCGCTCCACCTTAAATGGTGCAGCAGTTACATTTTGGCGCCACTGCTGCACCGTTTAAGGTGGATCGGATCATTCGAAAACACTCGGCACACTGGACTCATTGTTTCATCCTCGATTTCCAACCTCTGTATCGTGACCACATGAACGACTTGCGCCGTGATTGACGAGGATTCATTGATAAAAATCACTTTGGAGAGAAATTGGTCAAGACTGACCACCATGTCCACAAGTCAGGAGCTCCAAAGCCCAACGTTGCCAACTTACCCAGCGTGTTTCCAACCAGAGAGACCAGGAACACGACGATATATCCCGCTATCAGGACCCACTCGTACTGCTTGGGGTGCAGGTACTCTCTCCAGATGTAGCGCAAAAGTTCCTCGTCCTCGTCCAGCTGCGGAGGCGCGTAACTTTCCGTGGAATTCAGCCGCTGCTCCGCTGCCGAGCAGTCGTTGCGTCCGACGGCGATCCCTGCCATGATGCGATGAGCGCCAGCCCTGTCCGTGCGCATCTTCAGCAAGACTGACAGCGCGCGCCGAGCGGATTTGGCTAGAGGGTTGGCTTTTAAACGGAGAGCCCGGTGGTCGCGGCGCCGTGACGCGCTGACTCACTGGAGTCACTGACTGGCTAACGCTGAAAGGACATACCGAAAGGTCCTTATGGAGGTCCTTAATGTGTTCGAGAAGCTCCTGAATAGTCGAGATGTAAAAGTTTCATGGGATGTACTTCATTGTGGAGAAGTCAATAGAACCAGGCTCCAAAATTTTGCATTGACAGTTAAGAACTATGGACACTAAAAGAACCCTTTGCATGATTAAATGGTTCTTTGCCTGGTGAAACTGTTCTTCAGATAAATGGAGAACGTGTTGGCTATATAGCACCAAAAATGGTTCTCGTATCGTTATGATGTCAAGTTTGTATACAGTAGAAAAACCCTTTTTGGTGCTACATAGAACCCTTGCCAAAAATGTACTTTACAGAACTATTCAACACATTTCCTATGTCTGAAGAACAATTTCACATGGCAAGGAACCATTTACGCATGCAAACGGTTCTTTGAGTGTTCATGGTTACATATAGAACCCTTGGATTAATGTAGAATGTATATGGTTGTTCTATATAGTACCAAAAAGGGTTCTGCTACTGTTACAATGTCAAGCTTGTGAAAACAGTAAAAGCATTCTTAGTGCTATGTAGAACCATTTTCAAAAAGTGTCTGTGAAGAACCACACAACACATTTTCCATCAATCCTTAGAACTATACAATCACCAAGAACTATTTAAGCATGTACATGGTTCTTTCAGAGTTTATGGCACTATATGGAACCATTGTCTTTGCTCAAGAACCCTTGAAGAACTATCTTTTTGAAAAGTTTAAGCATTGAACAAGCCTTTAAGATGCACCAATCTAAAGAACGACGTTACTACAGAGAACCATTTAAGCATGCAAATGGTTCTTTGTGTGTTCAGGGTTCCATGTAGAACAACTGTCCTTAATTAAAGCACTCTCAGACTGATGGAGAATGTGTTGTATATGGTTCTATATAGCACCGAAAATGGTTCTATTACTGTTATGATGTCCAACTTGTTACAATATAGTAACTTTTCTTAGCGCTGTATGGAACCATCTTCTAAAAGGTTCTATATAAAACCAGACAGCACATTTTCTATCAATTTTTTTAAGGATCATTTTACCATGCAAAGAACCATTTAAGCATGTACATGGTTCTTTTAGTGTTTATAGTTCTATAGAACCTCTGTCTTTACTAAAGAACCCTTGAAGAACCATCTTTTTGAAGAGTGTAGTCACTGAATAATAAGCCTTATGCATTAGGACTTTTATTTTAAGGGGTTAAAGCTTATCATCTGCTGACAACTGTGTGTTTAATATAGTCATACATCTCTAATGAAGTTATACTGTTATTAAAAGTGTTTAATTACTGGAGAAACGTGCAAACATAATCATGTAAATGCACGGAGGTGCTTTCCTGCAGGTTCCTGTGTTGGAAAGCTTATAATCTGTATAGGTATGTAGTCCAAAAGGTAATTACTTTTTTATCTTTGCCCTCCAACTCTCTGAATCGAAAAGAAAGGAGATAAAATGCAACTATAATAGGTTTCATTCTTAGATATTCATCTGTATTTGAGGGGAAATCAGCTAAAAACAACAATTGCTTCCATGCACTGTATATCCAGTAAGCATAGAAACATGCACTGATCAATATTCAACAATAAATGTAAAAAGAAATTACCATACAAGACTATGTTAATTTTACTAAAAAGCAGTGATACAAAATCAGTGATTTTTTTATTTAATTGTGGAAAAAGGGAAAAAGACAAATACTTCATGACCTAACATGACCAGGAATTTTTATTATGATGTTGTTATTACCATACATTCCTAATACCACTTAGTACACGTTAGATTTGTTTGTTCTTGTTTTCAATAAAAGAATAAAAAGATGTTTTTGGAGAATATATATATATATATATATATATATATATATATATATATATATTTCTTTTTAGATTTTATGGTGCTATGGTATGATCACACATTGTTGCCAAATGGCAACAATTTACCAATTAACCTACTTTTTTTTTTTTTAATTTCCATTATTTAAACGATTTCAAATCAGAAAAACACATTAAAAGATTTTTATCATGATTAAGTAATAATTCATGCAGTACAGGATTAAGATATTTTCAAATGACTGGTTGATACAGCACAGCATGCTTGGATATGACAGTTAAAGCAGCACTGTGTAAGATTATTTTAGTAAAACTGAAAGATGTAGCATTACTGAGTCAGGAGAATAAGAAGAGGATAAAATATGGTGAGTGTACGCCACTGTGAGTCAACCTGTAAAGCCTGAAATGACACAGACATTGAGTTGGGAGATTTTCAGACCATGCCATACTTTTGTACCTACTAACATCACACACACAGGCTCGAAAAGAAGGTCCAGCTTAATGTTTAGGTCTCCAATAATCTCAATATCAACATTATACTGACTGAACATGTGATGACTATAGTAGATAATTTACTCACATCCTCAGAAAATGCACCTTCACCAAGTTTAGACCGAGCTTTCTTTGAATTCTCTTTCAATCATCAGATTCATCCACTTATGGAACAATGTGTTCTTCTGCTTATCCATCCATCCATCCTCAACCGCTTATCCGCGCCTGGGTCATGGGGGCAGCAACGTAAGCAAAGAGGCCCAAGCCTCCCTCCCCCCGCCACCTTCGCCTTCTGGCTCAGCTCTCTCTTCACCATGATGGACCTGTATAGGGTCTGCATTACTGCAGATGCCGCACCAATCCACCTGTCAACCTCTCGCTCCATCCTTCCTTCACTCATGAACAAAATCCCAAGATATTTCAACTCCTCCACTTGGGGCAAGAATTCACTCCCGACCTGGACAGAACATTCCACCCTTTTCCGACTGGGGGTCCGGTGCAATGTGGATCGGGTGTCGGCCGAAGGCGGGGGCCTTGGCGTTCCAATCCTCGGCTACTGTTCTTCTGCCCATGGCGTGCAATTCCACATTTCCACCAGAGAGGGCTCCAAATCACCACATCTTACAAAGTGCAGCTTTAACAGTAATTTTCACAGTAAAATACTGCATTCATCTTTTTACTGTGAAATAAACTCACACTGTAAAAAGAGGCTTGTCAGATCTACTACAATCAATGTCATTTTTTAAGTTGAATGAAACAAGGTAATTTACTTGTTACCACATGACAGTCATTTTATGTAGATCTGACGAGCCACGGTTTACAGTGTGACTAGCTTTGAGCAGATGTACACATATAAAATCATCCTAATTTTTTTTTCATGAAAACACAAAATAGTACCTAAAAAATCTTCAGTGTTTCAGTTATGACAATTCACCATGTGGCCACAAGGGACATGTTTCCTGCTGCAAAATGCGGAGGCGTGGCTAAAATAAGGCTCCACCTGTTGACTAAGACTCTTTGCATTTTGGCAGCGACATGAAAAAATGGGCCGCCTTTTTTAGGATAATTTTCTTTTATTAAAGTTTTGATACACTGTAAAAAAAAGTGGCTTGTCAGATCAGTTCATGAGGTAACAAGTCAGGTCAAGTCAGCTTTATTGTCAATACTACAATATGTACAGGACATACTGTGTACTGAAACTGCGTTACTCTCAGACCCCCATGGTGTAGTGACAACATTACATAGACGATAAATAGGAAAAGTGTGAGTTTAAATAGACACTAAAAAACACTAAACACTAATCGTTAAAATAAACACTAATTGTAGAAAAATAGAATAATAAAAAATAATATAAACATAAGAAGGTTCTGAAATTAATACTAAAGTGACATAAGACACATACAGATTAAGGTCTGTGGGTATAAATAGTGCAGATTTAAATAGTAGTACAGTTAGACTGAGCTTATGGAGCAGTTAAAGTGATTGGTCCCTGAGAATGTCAGAGTTCGGTATTGGGGAGTTGGGGTTAGGAACCTGTGTTTGGGTCCAAACTTTTGGGGGGGCAAAGTAGGGAGAGAGAGTAAATAAACTAGATTTATTCAACCTAAGTAAATACTTGATGAATGATTCTTTCAATCAGCGTAATATTTTAAGCTGAATAAAATTAGTTCAATTGCTTGTTAACAGCATTTTTAAGGTAAATCTGACGAGCCACTTTTTACAGTGTAAACCTAAAGCTTTCAACTTCACTTTAAAAACAATGTTATACAAACATGGATTATTTTCCCAGGTGTAAATTAGGGGTTCGAGTTTGGGTCCAGACTCCTTCCAATAGAGAGTACCCAAAAATGATGATTTTGTATATGTTTAGATTATTAATATGCTATAATCATAACTATATAAAATCAGAATATTTTGTTGTTTTTTATACGTTTTAAACGTGTTTCATTGTTGTTGTTGTTTTTTTGTTTTTTTTTTGTTTTAACTAATTCAGCAGAATGGTCATTATAATGGTCTGCTTAATGAGTGTATAGCAGTTTAGTGCCACCCTTTCACACTAAAGCTGTAAGGAGTGTTTCAGCCTGCACTGCTTTACGAATGAGGTGCAACACAGAGAGCCAATCACAACAGAGCTTAATTACCTAGAATTGCCTCCACTGCCACTGAGATTGGCTCAGCCACTGACCCAGCAGCTGGACTACACAAAACTACCCAGCACTGCAGAAATAACAAAATAACCCACTAGGCTCAGCACAGTGTTTGGGTAGAAATACACTATAATGCCAAAAGTATTCGCTCATCTGCCTTCACACTCATATGGAATTGAGTGACATCCCATTCTTAGTCTATAGGGTGTAATATAATGTCTGCCCACCCTTTGCAGCTACAACAGCTTCAGATCTTCTGGGAAGGCTTTCAACAAGGCTTATGAGTGTGTTTATGGGAATTTTTGACCACTCTTCCAGAAGCGCATTTGTGAGGTCGGACAAGAGGGCCTGGCTCACAGTCTCTGCTTTAATGCATCCCAAAGGTGTTCTATAAGGTTGAGGTCAGGACTCTGTGCAGGCCAGTCAAGTTCTTCTACACGCAATTAGATCATCCATGTCTTTATGGACCTTGCTTTGTGCACTGGTGTGCAGATATGTTGGAAGAGGAAGGGGCCATCCCCAAACTGTTCCCACAAAGTTGGGAGCATGAAATTGTGCAAAATATCTTGGTGCTGAAGCCTTAAGAGTTCCTTTCACTGGAACTCAGAGGCTGAGCCCAACTCCTGAAAAACAACCCCACACCAAAATCCCCCCTCCACCAAACTTTACACTTGGCACAATGTAGTCAGACAACGTTCTCCTGGCAACCGCCAAACCCAGACTCGTCCATTGGATTGTCTGACAGAGAAGCATGATTGGTCACTCCAGAGAACACGTCTCCATTACTCCACCAGTGGCGGCGCTTTACACCATTCCACGAAGTTTGAAAGTCTGTAACAATTGACTCTGCAGAAAGTTGGCAAACTATGCGCACTATGCACCTCAGCATGTGCTGTCCTTTTATGTCGCCGACCACTTCGTGGCTGAGTTGCTGTTGTTGCCAATCGCTTCAAATTTGTTATAATACCACTGACTGTTGACTGTGGAATATTTAGTAGTGAGGAAATTTCATGACTGGACTTGTTGCACAGGTGGCATCCGATCATGGTACCACGCTGGAATTCACTGAGCTCATGAGAGCGACACATTCTTTCACTAATGTTTGAGGAAGCAGTCTGCAGGCCTAGGTGCTTGGTTTAATACACCTCTGGACATGGAAGTTATTGGAACACCTGAATTCAGTGATTTGGAGGGTTAATTAATATTTTGGCAATATAGTGTATGTTTTAAAGAGGGGGGCAATTATTTATTTTCGCCCTCCACTAATTCTTTGCTAATACAAAGCTGATGTCAGCTATTCGTAACTAGCTCTAATGTAGCTCTAACACTTTGCTCTGCCCCTCTATCTCAACAAGAATTGGGACACCCTACCCCTAGACATGAAACCACAAAATGGAGTGCTAAGGGTTAAGCAGTAGGGGCAAGGAGTGAAATGGGATTGACGCTTATCATCCTGACCTCAAAGAGAAGTTCACAAATAAGGATAAGCGTTTCTCATCCATGCAAAGAGAATTTTAAAGTAAATCTCCCTTTCAGAGCAGGGAGTGGGTGCTGCTTCTCCATGGATTCATTTGCATATAGTGCATGCCTATTCATCTATTTTTCAAATGAAGCATTATCATGTCTAGACGAGTAATGTCCAAGAGACTTCTACAGTTTGCAGGATAAAGCCCTACTGGGGTACCCTTCAAAGGATTCTCCCATCAATAAATGGGCATGCTTGTCTTCAAATATCTTTAAAAAGAAAGATTAATGGTGAAAATAAAGAGTGGGGATGGCATAAGAATGCACCGAATTGCAATCTTTGTTAAATTATCTTTGCTGTGAGAATGATGAGCTGGTCAGCATAAGCGCATGTGCCTTTTCTCTTATCCCTGGTCTTAAGCTAACACCTCCAGAAATTGATTTTTTCCACAATCATGTCCTTTGCCGTATGCACAGCCTATTTTGCCATGCAGACAAGAAGACAGTTGGCCTCCAGCTCTGAAAAAGGTCAACAAGATGTGCAGCATGTCCATCTTTTGGTCCCTACTAGGAGCTTTATTACTTTAGAGATCTATAGGTCTGACAAGTCACTGTAATGAAAATCACACTCATTTCAAGGTCTCTACATGGTTGATGGCACAGGTCTCAGCTCTCTGCTGCTGTCACTTTGATGGGCACTTTAAACAGTTTTATTTAAATTCAAACACAAGTGTTGACCATGGAATTTAATTGCTTTCGTATACAGTCATTCACAGAATGGCCACAGCACAGCACTAAAATGATGCCCGGTTTGCACTTATTGACATTTATTGACATCTGTCTCAAGTGATCTGAGCACAAGTGAACAATGAGACATGTAGCTGTTGATTGGAGGACTAGAGGAAGGAGGCTGGACACGGGAAAGGCATTTTAAGTTGGGGTTTGGTAACATGTTTTATGACATGCTGCTAAATATTATGTGCTTCTTTTTTCCTTTTTTTGTTGAATTTTTTGGAGAGAGATGACAAAACATCACTGTATACTGAACACCAACACACCACACCTAGATGTTCTGCTCTTACTGGGTGAACTTTATTCAATTAAGCTAAGCATCAACTGATCAGACTGTTGATGTGAAGCAGGAAACACTTGTTCAGGGGTTGCAACATGTTAAGAAGGGCCATTTTGTCCTTTCAACAAAAATCAAACCACTTTGCGTTTGGGACATGTTGTGTCCATTTTACCATATTGGCTGTAAATATGTTTCAGTATGTGCTGATGTGCTAGTAACTACTGTCTTAAGCTTTAGCTCAGCTATAGCCACTTTTCTCGCATCTCCAGCAGAAAACTTTTCCTCAAAAGTGGAATGATTTCTTATAAAATGTCTTTCAACGTTTGATTTTTTATGAGGCTGAAGTCACTTCTCATTCGCCAGCTTCTTGTTCAAATTTTCCCATTACTACTTAAATAGTGCCTGAGGTGCCAAAAGGTAACTGCTGCACCATTTAAGGTAATCGGGGGTAATCGAACAAGAGTCTGGCAACCAAGACTTTGCGGCTTTTTAGTGTTTGACAGTTTCTCATTGCAGATTAAACATATCAGAAAACCAGCTGGAGTGATTATAAACGCAAATAAGTCCATTCATCTCCAAATGACTGATGCTCATCTTAAATCTCTCTCTTTACCATTTCTTTAGCTACTAGCTAGGCAAGATTGTTATCTGTGTTGCTATGGTGACCAGCAGTCTGCGCTGATCTTCAGGGTTTAAGAATGAATTGGCAGTAACTCCAGCATTTAAGACCATTTATTGTTAAACTGAGTTGAATGATCGGCAGATCTTTAATTTACTGCAGGGATGTGCAGTAAATTATGCACATGATGCAAGGAGGATTATATTATTTTTACCTACTAATCTAATTCTGCTGCTTTTTACTGCCACAACAGGGGAGTAAAAGAGTCGCATGTTGCCGACCCCTGCACTATTTGAAAAACAGATGAGAGAGGGAGATAACTATGTTGGTTGAAACATTATGATTTTAACCCTATAAATGTCCAGGACTCACTGACAAAGTTTTATTACACACTTCTAAACTAAGAGCAGCTCAGCTGTCCCTGTAGTTACAAAATAATAAGCCTTAGTATGTAATTAGACTGGGATTTTAAGGGGTTAAAACAATGTTAGGCTTGCCTCAGAATTTACCTACAACTCTTGCTTGTATTTCAGGGGCAGCACAATTAACACAGCAAAAAAGGCCAAAGTAATTGAATCACTGCAGATTTTGGACATACAGAAATAAAACAAAAGTAAAGTCCAGAATTTACCCTACAGAAAGAAAAAATATATAAGTTCTGTTCTATATTGTTATTTTTCTTAACTGATTTTAGCAGTCGCAGTTTAACAATTCCAAAATCTAGGTGTGCTGCAGCCCCACTTTCCATATCCCTTGGCGTCGCCCACATCTATTTGTCAATCTCTCGCTTCTTGTCAAACAAACAAGTGCTTCAGGTTCTTCTTAAAGTAACTATGTGGGCTGTTGCTTACCAAATCCATGTGACCTGAAGGAGAGAGGAAATGAATGGAGCTTGGCAGGTGATTAAGAGGTCCTTCATCGCAGGGACAGGGGCACAATATGACGCTTTAGTGTTTACTTTATAAATGTTATGCGGACATATCCTTGACATGTCACATCTGCACCTAGCACTGCCCACTACGGCTGTTACTGTGTTGTGATTTCATGGTCAGTCGTGGCTCATGATTGGATCGTTACCTCACTGTTGGCTTGTTCAAAGTATCAGTTAAAATGCATTTCAGTCTGTTCCCATCTACAGGTTCTAGTACCTTAACCTTCTTTGGCCAGTGCCCACCGGCAGGCCCAAAGTTTATTACACACTTCTATAATCTAAGAATAGCTCAGCCAGTTTTCATTGAATTCCCTGCAGTTACTGTATAATAAGCCTTATGATGTAATAAGCCTTGGATTTTAAGGGGTTAAACAACACAGTGGCCTACAAATATCTCAGAAAAACATTATATAATTGATTCTTCTATGTATAGCAGCAATTTAAATGTGCTTGAGATTCTTTTTTTTTTGTTTCTTTTTGCATGCTCATTCCCAACAAAGTGAAGCACATTTTTTTACGATTTTTAATAAAAATATTCTATTCAAAGAATAAAATAATTGAAAAAAAGAAAAAACTAATGTTCAAGGATATATCCATGTAACATGTTAAAGGCTTGTGTGAGGCATTATTCAAGTGGTTTATTCAAAGTTTTTACTTAAATGTTCATGTGTCTTAATATTTTTGCACAATATTTGTGCCAGGTAATCATATGAAATGTCAAACCGTAACACCCTCTATTGTCCACTTATGATCAGATCACCCGCAAAGTACATTAATGCCAGGTGTAAATGGGACCTGTCTTACAATGAAATCCTCCCACAACCGATTAATAAAGAACAGTAACATTTTGCACATGAGGTAAAGAAAAACATTGTAAAAAACATGGTACAACATAAAAACACTGACATCCAAATCCACAGTCAGCATGCACCCGTCAATCTCATACTTTGAGATGAGTACAATATAAAATATTGCACTTTATTACTTAATATAGCAGTTTAAAAACTAGCAGTTATTTTCCCGTGTAGTGTAGTAACATAGTGGATTAGTTGGGTAAGGCTGGGCATTCACTATACGACTTTTAAATCTTAACAGATTTCTAAACTGGAGAACATCATAAACTTAATGTCAGTTTGTCATAGAATTTCTTGTCTTTTCGTTGTGAGGGCACTCAGACTAGATGACAGAGCAAAGAGAGAGTTTTAGCTATGAATAAAAACTCAAACTCCCAGATCTCCTCAAATAACACAACACAAACAGCTGAATTTACTGGACCTTCACTACAAACTGACAGCTGACATCTGGATCCAACATTATAAACATGATGTTGGCTCTTATTTGCCTGTGTCTTACACATGCTTCCTCTGTCTGCACTCTGCTGTTCTTGTACGAAACTTGTTTCTACACTCTTCCAGCTCTCTGATTGGCTGTTGTTTGAATCACTCATTCAGTAAATCTCTGACTGTCTCATACAGCAGGCCTCAAGAACATGTTGAGTTATAATATCAAACATGTTTGATAATATGAGAGCGGCTTTGATCACTTCAGAGTTTGATTGGAGGGCTAAAGATTCACTCTTTTCTCCTCTCACACCACCAGATTATCACTTCTGACTGAGCTCCAAACCTGGAAAATTGCTTCTGCCGGTGAAAATTTGTTGTAATGGGCGAATAGGGCTTAAAATCCAGCAAAGAATAGTGTAGTGTATGCCCAGCCAAGGCTCAGACTTTTTCTATTTCAAATGAGAACCCAACTTACAACAACATTGTGTAACAACTCAAACGTTATTTATTTCTAGAGCCAGTGAGAGATTTCCCTACTTTGTGTCACAAAGTCTTAAAGTTTTAAGCGTAACTTTGTACACTGAAGTGTCAAGTTCATCAATGGCATTAGCAACTTGGAAACATCCAAGTGTGCAACTGTATTGTCTGTTATTGGCAGGGATGTCCATTGTCACTTATTCTTGTTTATCAAATTTCCCATCCTTTGTATAAAACGGCCAAATTTATTGTCTTGAGATTGTGTCTGTGGAAGTATATGATTGCTCTGCTCAGTGCTCGAACTTCCTCTCGTAATGTAAGAACTTCTTTGTTTCTCTACTGTATGGTTATTTGCAGACAGAGTAGTGCCCTGGCCTGAAGTACGTTTAGTCTCAAAGGTGCAAAGAGGCTCAAATCTGCTGTATAATCTGCTTGGGCCAGGGTGATCTCTCTGCCACTGACTTGTTCCTCGTGCTGATCTCTCATTTGCTGATCTCTCATTTGTAGCTTTTGTATAAAGCTGTCCTGCTGTTTTCACAGTCCCATCACCTACTGAGGAGCCATGGAGATCCTCTGTACCAAAACGAGGGGCAGATAATTCTCCAGAGAACACTGCAGCATGGTTCACATTTCCAGAGAGCCCCCCATTTGCCCTTTTCATCTTGCTGCTGTCAATGGATTTCATAGAAATGGTTGTGCAGTCCTGTTGTGCTTTCGGCTCCCCATCATCAGAAAGAATGGTGTCAGAACTGCCACCTACTTTAGTGCTTGAAATATTCTTTCTTTTTGGTGAGCCCTCCCTCCTTTCAGGAATGTTTAGAAGTGACTTTATTTTCTTCGTGCTCTTTTTGAAGAATCGTGGAGACGACATGCCATTAAGACTACTCTGTTCTTTGTCCTCCACTTCAAGAACAGTTGCCGAAACAGTCCTGGAGGGAGGTTCTTGCCAGATTGTACGTGGTGGGTCTTTGCTCTCAGCCCTTTTGAAGTCATGATGAGAGACGGATCTCTGGTCCTCCTTGAGATTTTGGGAATACTCTCTGCCTCTCGAATTTTCTCCTGCTGTGCTCCTCTCTGTTTGTCTTCTTGACAGAAATCCATACATGTGACTGGAGGACTCATTAACATTACTGCTGTATGAATTATATCTAGGGTCTGCCACACTGTGCCTCTTGTACAAGTTCTCTTGCTCAGGGTCCTTAGCCAGGATTCGACTTTTAGCCCTGCCAAGGCTTGCATATATCGTGTCTCTTCCTGAGGTGTAGGTGTTGTTTCCTGAGGGGTCTAGAATCTGAATACTCCGTCTCTTCATCATAAATTCGTCACGATTGTCCGTCAACCCTGATTGATTCCATTGTGACGAGGAGTAGTACTGTGCCCCAGGCCGCATTCCAAACTGATCTTCATGGCGTATGGAGGATGAGGACCCGTTTGTGTAACTATTGGTTTCTGGATGCTCCGGTATGGTGGACTTGAAAACCAGAGATGACCTAAGACGAGAATGCAATGCAGGAGGAGGCTTGTTCTCCAGCTCATATGGGTCCAGATAGTCATAGGACTCTCCAATAGGTACTTCACTGTTATTTAGGTAGGACTCTATCCTCCAGGTGCGCAGGAAGGATTTGGATGCATTTGCCAAGCTTGGTAGGTTCTGCTGCATTGAGAGAACTTGTTTGTCATGTCCATGGTAGGACTGGCGCAAGTTAGTGTTCCTGTTCATCATGTTCACCCTGGAGCTTTCATAGGGGTTCTCCATTGTGCTTGAGTAGTGGTTCCCTCCATAATGCCTGCTTTGTTCTGCCACATTCCAGTTACTGGAGCCATGTCTGTAATAGTGAGGGATGTAAGAAGGCTCCTGCCTTTCCCCCGCATAGCTGTGCCTTTTGTTGAAATCTGTCGTTTCTTGAAGGAATCTACTTTGATGTGCAATAGGGTTGGGGAGGTCATCCAGTGTACTCTTAAAGCCTGGTTGTCTTTCACAAGTTTGTCGGTACACTGAATCGAGTGTATGCCTTAATTGGTCACTCCTTTCAAACATTTTGGTGGGGTGACCAAGGTAACCCTCCATTTTGCCATTTAACCTTCGCTCTGATGAGATTTCCTGAGGCTGGAGTTCTTCTGGAATAGTGGAGCGGGCGTACAGAGTCCGAAACTCCTCATCATAAGATTCTACCAGCTTGCCTGTTATGACCTGAACCATACTGAGGTGGATCTTCTCAAAGGACCACATGAAACTAGAGGGACAGAGATATTATAAGAAATACATTAGTGCACTTTCTCCATACATTTGAATTTAACACAAATTTATGTTTCTAAGGCCCAGTCCCATTTCTTCTTTGTACCCCTACCCCTGGTTTTCGAGTGTCACCCTAACCCCTTGGAACTGAATTACAAGGGGTAATGGTTGAAATCTTGCCTTATGAAATGGGACCCTCAAATTAAAAAATAAAAACTGCTTCATCAACAAAATTGGGACACCCTACCCCTAGACATGAATGCACAAAACATAGGGCTAAGGGCTCAATGGGTGAAATGGGATTGGGCCTTACTTTCAGCAATTTCACAATCTCACCTGTATGATCCAAAAAAGACTGTGTGACAGTCCACTATGAGAAATTTTTGCCCCATTCCGCCGTGGAACTTGGCACCTGACCTACAGAGGTATTCCTGGCCTTTCACAGTACGCACCCTCATGTTCTGCAGGAAAGACAATGCTTAAATTGCAACAGACATGATATGAGTCTACTGTGTTGACATAACATAACTAGGAGCAATATAAAGACATCATCCTGCTGCTATCCTGAAAGAGTTTTACAGCTACTTTACATAGACAGAGATAAGGCATATTCGAAGTACAAGGGTCAGGCCCCTGATTACAATGGACAGACAAAGGTGTTAGTCATTTGTTGTAGGCATGTTCCATGTAAATAAACTATACTTTCTGTGTATGTTTTACCTGTTTTAAAAATATTGACTAGAGCATATCTGTTAATAAGTAATGTGCAAATGCAGAAATATGAATGTCATTGGCACAGAATGAATATACATGATGTGAAGGTTATTGCAAACCACATGTAGCCCAAAACTCAAGAAAAATCCATCCAAAAAAGCCATCCACAAAAAACAAGGCACAAACGAAGTAAGGTCAGTGGTAAATAGACAACAATGTTAATCACAAAACACAATGTTACTAAAGTGAGATAAAAATCCAAAGAAAAATAGTAGGATTTGAGAAACAGTAACAAAGTTTGCAAGAACATATTGTGGCCACACTGTGGCATATTTTGAGCTGTAACTTCTCACACATATACATGTGATTCTAAGAGCTGAAATAACATGTTTTGAAGGCTTGTGCACTGCTTAGCCACTATCTTTGCTGCCATTGCTAGAGGAATTTTCCTAACAACATGTCATTGAGACTTTATCCTTGTTTTTGGTCTAGTTTTGCTCTAGACCTTATTGCAATTTTTGCTACAGTTGATCACAATTATGTGCCTCCCAGGCACTGGTGTAAAATGGTTAAATCATATTTAATGAACAGATCATTCTAGTTTTCAAAACATTTTTTGTAGAGTCCCACAGAGTTCAGTCTTATGGTCTTTGCTTTTCTTTACCTTTGTATACATCTAGGTGATGTCATCAGGAGGCATGATGAAATTTTCATAGCTATGCTATGACACAACTATAGGTTTCCATTCCTTGTGAAAATAAAGACTATTGACAGGCTTATCAGCTGTGTGTCAGATGTTTCACAGTGGATATGACAAAAGTTTCTCCAAAAATGGAATACTGATGCTCTTCGCTTATATTCAGAGCCAATATTAAAGTTGCTTTGAGAGAAACATAGCTCCTTTGCTTACCAAACCTGAAGTGCATAGCCTGGGTGCCCTCACCCTACATTTGGGTTGCTGACCCAACTGGGCATTGTTTTATACACAACGCACAGACTAAATATATGTGATTTGAACCTGAAACTGCTGTAACAAAGCTTATTACATCAGGCCCTCAGTGGTTTCCACAGTGAAAGCTTATGGTTTGTCTCAGCTCATGTTATGTTAATCTGTTTCTTAAGATAGCTCTTAAGTATTTGTGTATGTCCAACAGAATCTCCACCTTAAAAAAGTCCCACCAAGGTCAAAGTTGACCAGTGTAATCTTGAACAGCCACTTTTGAAGGAGGAATGCATTCAAAAGGGAGTGGTGGGAAAGTCAATTGCCTTTCAGCCCACTAGTAATTATTACAACTCCCCAGGGCAAAGCAGCCAGCATGACTGCTTCAGGCACCCTGTCATGTCTAAAAGGTTGTTATCAGCAAGGCACTTCCATCTGGTCACCTTACCGGACAGGACATGTTTTCTTTCACAAGGAAACCACAAAGTGACAATGTCAGTTTATCTGAACACCGTTTTTCTTTGACTTTTAACAATGAAACCTGTTTTTTGTTAAACCACTTTGATAAAACGAGAACCACGGGAAACAGCTGCTGCTTCTTGTGACATTTTGCACTATAAAAAATTGAAAAGGAAAACAATAACAGCAGGCCTGCAATTGATGGCAGTCTAAACAGCTTAGAGCACAGTCTTCTTTAGTGTTTATTTCACTGGCAAAACTAGAAGCACCTTCTCACTAAGTGAGAATTCTGATGACGAATTATGAAATATGTAAAAATTGTGCCTGGCATGAAAATACTTGCTAATTTTATGCTTCTTTGATTCTGAACGATCCTGTTTGCTAATATAACGTCCCTTCATGCTCTCATTCTTAATGCAGTGCATACAGAGAGAAAAGCTCACTCACCCTGAGTTTTTGGATCTGGATGTCATGGTTTTCTGCCATAGTGAGAAAGCTTTTGAACTGATTGTGGTCCAGGAGGATGTAGACAGGAACACCTTTGACAGCCGCGTCAACCACCTCTTTAAAAATATCCACATCTGTAAATACGTCCATGGCGATCGCGATGACCTGTATGGAGATAAGAACAAAAAAATACTTCAACCTACAGACCAGCACTACAATTATCGAACACATTCCGATTGGGCAGGCATTAATCAGTAATGGCTTGGAAAATGACTCGGAAGTGAGAAAAGTAAA